>NC_138552.1:18404170-18506469 GCF_964273705.1 Natrix helvetica | reverse complement strand
GGTGTAGGTATGCTGGTCTTGTTGTATTTGGGTCTTTTCCCGTGTAAGATTGATCAATCAATCTTACATGGGAAAAGACCCAAATACAACAAGACCAGCAGATAGATAGATGATAGATAGATAGGATAGATAGATAGATAGATAGATAGATGATTGATAGATAGATAGATAGATAGATAGATAGATAGATAGATAGATAGATAGATAGATAGATGATAGATAGGTGATAGATAGATAGATAGATGATAGATAGATAGATAGATAGATAGATAGATAGATAGATAGATGATAGATAGATAGATAGATAGATAGATAGATAGTGATAGATGATAGATAGATGATAGATATTTGTCTTCATAGATTTTCACGGGTATAGGTATGCAGGTCTTGGCATTCCACACATTCCACTGATCATGCTTTGCTCGCACAAGCACAAAGCCGAAGGCACCAGTCTGAAGATGACGAGTGTGACCTCGTCGAAACGTCACCAAATTACTGTCAATCTTACACGGGAAAAGACCCGAATACGCCAAGACCTGCGTGTGTGTGTGTGTTTGTAGATTTTCACGGGTACAGGTATGCAGGTCTTGACGTATTCGGGTCTTTTCCTGTGTAAAATTGACAGTATCTTGGCGACGTTTCGACGAAGTCACACTCATCATCTTCAGGCTGGTGCCTTCGGCTTTGTGCTTGTGCGAGTGAAGCGTGATCGGAGCTGCCGTTTTTCATACATACATACATACATACATACATACATACATACATACATACATACATACATATATATATATATATATATACCATACACAATGCTCCTTCATTGCTGAATGAAACATTGGTTAAGTGAGTTTGGCCCAGTGGTAGGTTGCAGACAGTACGCCCCGTTATGGGTGTACCGGAGCCTGCCCGGAGCACCAGGTACTCACCCACCTGCCCAAGCTCCTTACATGTCCTTTAAAGCCTTCAGCACTTCCACGCATGTGCATGGTGCGTACAGCACTGCGCGTTGCTCTGCCGAGCAGCTGGAGCGTCACGGAGGCTTGCAGAGGCGTCGCTGGCAGGTACGATGCATGCGCACGCGTTCAGGTGGAGTACACCGGGGCTCCTTGCAACCGTACCGGTTGCAACGGGATCCGGAACCCACCACTGATTTGGCCCCACTTTTGATTTTTATTGCCATATTTGTTAAGTGAATAAGCAGTTGATAGGTTAGTAACCCAGTTGTTAAGTGAATCTGGCTTCCCCATTGACTTTGCTTGTCATAAGGTAGCAAAAGGTAATCACATGGGACATTGCAACCATCATAAATATGAACCAGTTGCTAAACATTTGAATATTGATCTTATTACCAGGGGGATGCTGCAATGATCATGTCACATCTTTCAGTGCTGTTGTAACTTTGAACAATCACTAAATGAACTGTTGTAAGTCGAGGAGTACCCATTTTTCCCCCCTGCAATAACCCTGTAAAATATTCGCCTGAGAGAGACTGGTCCAAAGTCACCCAGCTGCCTTTCAGTCATCTTTTACAATAAATGTGTGTTACCTACAATACCATATTTGTACACAGTTTAAAACAGTAACAGAGTTGGAAGGGACCTTGGAGGTCATCTAGCCCAACCCGCTGCGCACGCAGGAGACCCCTACTAGGGATTCAAACTTTTCTGACTTTTCTGATCAACAAGCTCAGTGTCCTAGCCACTGAGCCACCTAGTCAGGCCTTAATCGAACCCCTAAGAATATTTTTAAAGTAGAATTATACATTTTAGCATTAACGTAGAATTTTTAAAAATGTATTGAAATTTTTTCATCGTATATTTGACTTTAAAAATGCACTGTCCGTGATAAAAAGAACTTCATTTGAGCGCATTTTTACGTGTGTTTGTGTGTAAATAAACAATGAGCACGGGCAATCAATTCAAAGTCCGAACTTCCAGCAGAAAAAAAAAAAGGAGAAGGAGCCAATCAGGGAGCCGCAGAGGCGTTTGCTTCCCTGATTGGACAAAGCGACTATCAATCGGAGTTCGTTCTTGAGGCTGCGATTGGTTCCTCTTCTCGCTCTTCCCAACCCTCCAGGATCAGAGCGTAAGGCCCCCACCCACCCGCTTCCTACCTCGCGGCCTGGGCGGTCCAACGGCCTTGATTGAAGTCCCGCCGGCCCAATGGAGTCGCCGCCTCCGGGTCCCTTCCTCCAGAAATGGGGAGGATCAGGGAGGGCCCGCCGCGAGGCGCGCGGGAGAGCAGGCAGGGGCCCGTCGCGGCGATGGGAGGGATCAACTACTTGAGACGGAACAGGGCGGCGTTGGCGGAGGCGGAGGATGTGGAATCCTCCTGGGAGGAGCTGCCGACACCGCCGACGACGTTGCCGACGCCCCTGCCCGCCGGCACCGGCTGGAGCAGCAGCAGCAGGGCCGCCGGGGGGACTTCGTGGGGGCAAGCCATGCTGGGCGCCGGGGTGGGCGCGGGGGCTAAGCCGGCCAAGCCCTCCTTCGTCTCCTACATCAGCCCTGAGGTGAGGCGAATGGGTGGGTGGGGGGGGGGGGAGAGAAGAGAGAGACGCGCTCCGAAGAGTTCCCGCGAGACCGGCGGCGGCGGCGGCGAAGGCGGCTCGGTTCCCGGGTTTCCTCTCGGGCGGCGCCAGCAGCGGCGGCTGCTCTTCCGGGGCTTCGTCGTCCTGTTGAGGGGAAAACTTGGCTGCTTTGTGGGCGAGGGCTTGCCGCCGCCGTTCCAGCCCCGCTCGCCTCTCCATCCTTATGGGGGTCCCTCTTCCTTCTTCAAGGGAGCCTTGTTTTGGGGGGATGGGGGAGGAAGTGTGGGGTTCAAAACCCATAAGGAGCGTTTTATTACTTTTGGCAACCGGCGTCCTCTCCGTTTACGAACCCTCGGGAGGAGAGAGGACTTAGCAAACGGGTTTGGGAGGGGAACAGATTTAAATGTGAAAAAGGCGGTGGTGGTGGTGGGGCTTCTGGCGCTGCCAAAACAGAGGATAATAGAATTCTTCATTGGCGAAGTCCAATTGGACACACAAGGAATTTGTCTTTGGTGCCTATGCTCTCAGTGTACATAAAAAGACAAGATACATTCGCAACGAATCATAAGGTACAGCACTTAATTGAACAAATAATTCTCCCATCACTGTCAAACCATTCTCTAAGGCTGCATTACTATCACTATTAGTTTTCTCATCGGTTCTATCCTCCATCTCCTCCCACTTACGACTGCATGATTGTAACTTTGTTGCTTGTATCCTTACTATTTGTATTCATATTGTTTCCTGATTGCTTATTTGTACTCTACAACTATCAATAAGTCTTGTAGTGTATAGTTCTTGACAAATATATCTTGTCTTTTTATGTACACTGAGAGCATATGCACCAAAGGACGAATTTCTCGTGTGTCCAATCACACTTGGCCAATAAAGAATTCCATTCTATTCTATTAATGATAGTCATAGAGTACAAATAAGCAATCAGGAAACAATATCAATATAAATCGTAGGGATACAAGCAACAAAGTTACAGTCCTGCAGTCATAAGTGGGAGGAGATGGATGATAGGACCGATGAGAAGATTAATAGTAATAGTAATGCTGACTTAGTAAATAGTTTGACAGTGGCGAGGGAATTATTTGTTGAGCAGAGTTGGGGGGGGGGGGAACTCTTCTTGTGTCATTTTCCCGTATTTCCCTTTTGTTAGTAAGAAAGGAAAAAGAAAAACGGAGCAGGGAGGGTAAAACTTGGGAAGATTTGCCTGTGACCCTTTGAGAGCTGTATGCAACGAAATTTCATTTTAAGGTATTCCAATTAGTGTACTTTCAAAGTGACAATAAAGCTATTATTCTCTTCTTCCCGGGTGCATCTCTCTGAAGGAGCATACATTGCCCACTGGAAGCATCTGCTTCCTCAGGAAAAGCATGTGGTTTTTATATACTTTAATCAGTGTATTATTATGGGATGGGCTTACAGCCAAGCCCGTGTTTCAAGTTTCATTTTAAAAGCTAAAGAGAGGGATGTAGCAGAGGAAGAAATAAAAAGTAAGTTTGAAGAGAGGTGAGTTAAGGTTTAAACTCTGCTTCAGTTTCAGAGCTCCTTCAGGAATAAGATTGCAGAAAGCTGTGTCCAGAACTAATAAAATACTTGGGTGAAATTCTTTATTTCTGGGCATAGGATTTTTTTCCCCTAAGGGTTCTTTCAAAAGGATCTTAAAATGCTTCTATTGTACATCTGTAAGATTGAACAGGCTGGTGTCTTAGTTAATATTTAAGGTGCTTATAAGACTCACTGTAGGTAGGTAGACTGAAAATGAAACTGCAGTGCTGCAAAGTAAATGTGCCACATTTTAAAAATTGTATCTTTGTTGAGGTTGTGCTAAGGTCTGTGCCTGCATTCTCCAGAGCCCACTTCAATATGTTCACTGAGATTTTAGTAAGCAAATACATCCATACTGTCCTAAGTATTTTCTCCCCATTATCTGGTGACAATCCTAGTTTACTTTAGATAAAATAGCATAGAGTCCTAAGTACCACTGGAATCTGCTTGCTCCCCTTGGAGAATTTCCTTTTTCCACTGTAACATAAGTTTACATGAAGAACATGCTGAAAGGGATATATGTTCCAAAATATTTTCATTTTTACATGGTTGCATCATGACAAATTCCATTAATGACATCAATGCTTTGAAAAGCAAATTTATTACATATTGCTTAACCAAATTGGTTGTATGTTAATAAAATGTGGGCGTTGTAAAAAAAATGTTGATTGGGCATGTTGACATAATGGGCTAATCTGCAGCTCAAGGGAAGCATATTCATTTTTGGAGTGCCTGACTAGGTCAGTGCTTCCTGTTTGTTTTTTTCCTGGGAGTTAAGATTTTGGATCCCCCTGGGATAAGTAAATGTAAAGAAACTTATCTTTTCTTCAGCTGTTTCACTTCCTATGTATGAGCTGTAGGGTATTTGTGAGAATACAGAGGACCTGAAAAGATTGTTAGGAGAGTGCTTCCTTTCAGAAGCACTGGTTGTCCAAAAGATCAAGATGATGGACATGATTGAAGCACAACTCCTTTTTACATAAATGCAATGTTTGAGATATGTTTTTAAAATATGCTTGCACCTGCTTTTTGACACCTCATTCCCTCATGGATACCTTTAAGTAGCTTCCTGTTCTGTATTGTAGAGTTGGTCTGGACAAAAGAGGGAGCTCAGTTTACAAAAGTTAACTTGCTTTAAACTTTGGCTTAAAAAACTAGATAATTCATTGTGATTCAACTGTGGCTTGATCCAGCATCTAAGTCTAGATGCATCTTATCCATTTATTATGTAGATTAGTAGATCACTTGAACAACTGAACTGTCATTTATCAAAAATAATAGTTAGCTTTGAGACCATCTTATTGCTTTCAAGCACATTTGTTAAAATGGCAGCCACTTATTATTTTAAAAAATGAAATTAGCAGAAATATACCTTTCTATTTTTGAGGTTTGCCGTTTATAAATGATATTTACCCAAAGAAATTCATTCTTGATTCTACAAAAAAAGAACGGGGTTGGAAACAGTGTATTTAAAGTATACCTTCCAATATTTCTAATGAATTGTGAAACAAAAAGTGGTAATTTGTCACAGAGCCAGATTGTCAGCATACGGCCAGAATATGAACAAGGGGCTGGTATAATGAATGTGTATTTGGATGATGTAGTCATTGTATGCAGGATATAAATAATGGCATTGGTTGTGCTCACATGACACTCCCATAATTAAATATACCATAGTTTACTCAAGTAAGTTTTTTGTATTTTTGTGACTCACTGAACCATAAACTTTCAGGCAACATGAAGTTGGCTACTTTATGTTCAGTATATCATAATAAGAATACTGTTTTCGTGTACTCTTTCTCACAGGTTTCTATCCTTTGGTTAGAAATAAAGTACCGTATGTTTCAGAGTATAAGATGCACCTTTTCCCCTCAAAAAAGAGGGTGGAAATCTGGCTGCATCTTATACACTGGATACAGCATTTTTGGTCTCCCAAAACCCCGCCCCCTTTGCAAAAATGGCCATGCATAGCCTTTTGGAGGCTTCCAAAGTGCTCCTCGGGGCTGGGAAGGGCAAAAATGAGGGGGAAATGGGCCGTTTTTTCTGCTCATTTTGCCTTCCCCTAGCCCCCAGGAGCACTCTACAAGTTTCTTAAAGGCTATTCATGTCCCCCCCCTTTTTTGACAAAAAATGGCTGTTTTGGGGAGGTCTGCAGAGTGCAAAAACCTTTTTTTTTTTTAAATTTGCCTCTTCAAAATCTTGGTGCGTTTTATACTCTGAAAAATGTGGTAATTGTTGGAACACTAGCAAATAATTTTTTTGTTGGAACAATTAGCACAGATAAAATCGCTTTGTTTGGATCTTGACCATGAGCTTCTAGTTAGCTTAAAATGCTGGCTGTAGTAGAAAGGAATCTTGAATACAGTGAAGATACATAATCTGCCAATAAACTCATAAGAAAGAATTAGGATATTAGATTATTTGGTATAAACCAGGGAAGAAGCCATTGAAAGTGGAGAGGCTTGCACTTAATGGAGCCCAAAATGGGTTTCTTCCTTTATAGCTTTTTGATTAATGCTTGAAGAGAAAATTGCAACTCTGTTCAGAATGTTCTGATTACGTGAATTGGTAATGGTGTAGCTAGGAGGACTTTTGGTTAGTAACTTAGTAATAACTCAGTCTGGGCACATACAGGGAACATCCTGTTGTGGGCAGTTGAAAGAGTATTAAACTGATTCTGGAAAACTTAAATCCTAGATATAACAAATGCAACAAGTTATATTTGAAGATGGATACTGTTAATGAAACTGAGGAGTCCTTGATGCTGTCTGAGCTTAGTTGTTCTTGTGCAGTTACATTATCCAGCTGGGTAACATCTTCAATTCTGGAAAAGAATGGGGGTTCTCTATACAGTAAGTTGCCCCTGTGAGTGTTGGTGGGGGTGATGTTTTTCCTTGGTAGGTGCCTGATTGGGCTGTTTACTGCTTGCTTGTATGTCTGATATTAATCAAGCGTGACTCTTTACTTGTTTGGGTATAATTGCTGGCTAGGAGGTATTATGGTCTTTGTTTCCTTTTTAGCTTTTTTTATTGTCTCTTTTGAATGGTATGCAAATATTTATGCGCCTGTTAATGGCTGATTTGTGAGTCCCAAATTTTCCCAAGCATTTTTTTTTTGGATTTAGCTTGATCTAGATCAGTGTTTCTCAAACTTGGCGACTTTAAGTCCTGTGGACTTCAACTCCCAGAATTCCCCAGCCAGCTATGCTGGCTGGGGGATTCTGGGAGTTGAAGTCCACAGGACTTAAAGTCGCCAAGTTTGAGAAACACTGATCTAGATGCTCACAGATTTCCAGTTAATATTATGGTTAAATCGGTCTACGTATTGTAAAATTAAGGGCTTTCGTAATCTCTTCTGACAGTTATGTTCTGCTAGTACTCTACCTTTCTGCTGTTTAAAAAAAATCACTTTAAAATATTACATTTTAAAAAGAGATAAAGTGCAAAGTAACAAAAATGGAGGGGTTTGGAAGGGGGGAAAGCAAGAAGAAAAAGTCAAAATTTACCAAAAAAAAGTGGAAAAAAGAAATGCAGAAATATTTCTGCTATTCTTCTGCTTGCCTCGATAGTACTGTAACTGTTTCTTAATAAAGATACTTGAACCTGCCCTTCAGGCCAGCTCCATACTGGTTATACTTGTTTTTTAGTTTCATTATTCATGCCTTCCTAGAGAGAGACATAACGTAAATTGAACAATCTGAATTTCATATTTAAAGTATTATAATGTGATATTCAAATTGTCTAAATTCTCAACATCATCATTTAGTATGTGAATTTCTTTAAAGCTTCATGATAATCCATTATGGAAGGAAGAGTATATGGTAAAATAAATTTAGATGGTGCTAAGCATAACATTAGTTGTTGCAAAAATAATGTACAAATTTCATTTAAGGAATCCTCCCTGGATAATAATGATACATAGCTTTATTGTGCAGGATAAATTCTGTGAGAAAGACTATGTTTGAGGAGAACATTGGGGTATGAAAGTTAAAATAACTCTTCTATTGAGGGTTATATATGTTCCAGTAGACTATGAAATTGTGAAACATCAAATAATGTCTATGCAATTTTTCTCATTTTTTAAACAGCAGTTTAATGAGAAAGTCAGAATGAGAGAAGGACTGGCTTAAGATCACCTAGCAAATGTCATAGCTTAATTCACATTACGGTCAGCATAGTTAAACGTTTGAGGAATTTTGTGCTCAATAATTCTGTTGCTCAAATTTCAGTTAAGCAGTCTGAAACTATATTTAAACTGATGATCTTTTGGTTTTTTTGGTAAAATTATTGGGAACTGGTATTGGAGTCAATTTAGCCTGTCCTTTAGTAGGCTAAGCCATGAGCCCACGGCCTATTTGGAATCAGGCCACACAAGCGGTGGGTGCTTGCGTGGGAAGCTCCATTTGCATGAACGGTGGGTGCACCCGTCACTTGTGTAAATGGAGCTTCGCAGGCATGCATGCCTGTGCTTCCACAGGAACCCCCCCCCCAAACTGGTCCACAAAGCTAGAAAGGTTGGAGACCCCTGAGTTAAACAACTGGGGGTGGTTTATAGCTTTGTAGGTTTATAGTCCCAAAAGGTAAAATCCCTTGTGCAAATCTTTCCTTTAACTGATGTAAAATGAATGATAACACCAGATTTTCAAGATTTCAGGAAACTTTATATAGTTTCTAAGACTGAACAAAGTTATGAGTATTTTAGCATTTATCATAGTTCACTATTTTTGATAACTGTTGGTCAGTTCATATACAATTTTTTTTAATTCTCCCATTGTTGTCACTTGAAAGAACTAGGGCAGTGATGGTGAATCTTTTTTGGCTCGCATGCCAAAAGGGGGGGGGAGTGCAAGGCGGTTGCACACGGGCGTGCCACACCCATAATACAATGCGTGACCACCAGTGCGCATGCGTGCATGACCAGTGCACACTACCCCCCATTTTTTTCATGCTTTTTTTGCCCTCCCCAGGCTCCAGAGGTTTCCCCAGGGTTCAGAAGCTTTATAGGAGCCTGGGGAGGGCAAAAACAGCCCCCCCCCCCCCGAGGCCTTCCGGAGGCTTTAGGAAATTCCCTGAAGCCTCCGGAGTGCAAAAGACCGGCCCTATGGGCAAACTGGACATTTGGGAATGGACTTCCAGTTTGGTCGTAGGGTTGGTTTTTGTGCTCCGGAGGCTTCAGGGAAATTCCTGAAGCCTCCGGGGGGGGGGGGAGCAGGGGAGGCTGTTTTCACCCTCCCCAGGCTCCTATAAAGCTTCTGAACCCTGGGGAAGGCCAAAAATGGTCTCAAAAAAGGCTGAAGTCACGTGCCCTGACAAATGGCTCCACATGCCACCTGCGGCACGCGTGCCATAGGTTCGCCATCCCGGAACTAGGAGATATAGCAAAAAAAATTATTCTTATTAACAGAAACAATTTAACTGTAAATTTAGAGTCTTGGTGTTTGTTTATATTTTTGCTTACGAACTAGCTCTGTAGTAATTTAAAGGAAAGCATTGGTTTCTATTTTGGTTACTAGTATTTTGCCTTTTTTGTGTTTTTTAAAGTATTGTCCACATTCAGTTTGGATACTAAAGTGGTAAAATTAAGTTTTGGGGAGCTTGTATTTTTCTCTGGAAAAATATTGAGAACATTAATGTCCTTTATTTTTTGACAATACAAAACTTGCTGGTATGCAACGTTCATGGTTAACTATGTTTATATTTGGCTGGCTTCCTGTTGACAGTTGTCAAAATATTTTTGATGCAAAATGCAACAATCTTTAAAACAAATTAGCTCTTTTCTCTAAGGTAAAAAGGAACAGTCAGAACTGAAACTGTTACGTATTGACCTTAAACATTTATTCATGGCATAAATCCAATTCCTGATATTGCATTATTAGTATAAGCATAAAGATAAAGTTTTCCCCGCACATGCATGCTAGTTGTTCTCGGCTCTAAGGGGCGGTGTTCACCTCCGTTTCTAAGCAGAAGAGCCAGTGCTGTCTGAAGACATCTCCATGGTCATGTGGCCAGCATGACTAAATGCTGAAGGTGCAGGGAACACTGTTACCTTCCCACCAAGGGGGTCCCTTTTTTTCTACTTGCATTTTTTATGTGTTTTCGAACTGCTAGGTTAGCAAAAGCTGGGACAAGTAACAGGAGCTCACTCCATTATGCGGTGCTAGGGATTCGAACCGTTGAACTGCTGACCTTCTGATCAACAAGCTCAGCGTCTTAGCCACTGAGCCACCACATCCCTTAGTATAATATAAGTGAGAGTAAAATTGTAAGTGGGAGAAATAAATCTGTGAATGGTGTTTCTTTACTCATTTAGTTCATATTGGTTGATATAACAACTTTTAGTTAACCTGAAATATGTAGTGAAGGTTCATTGATTTGTTTTCTTGACTATGCAGACTTCAGGTTGTTGTTATAAGTTTAGACTAAATGTTAAGACTAACTTGTTTGAACTGACATTTGGTGTGTGTGATTGATCTGGAATGAATTTATAATGTAGAAATGGGTTTGCTTTTTTTTTTCATTAACAACCTTGAGCCATTTGAAGAGTGCTGAGTGAACTATTTAGAGATTTATATTAGAGTGACAGAAATATCACTGTAAAAACATGAGGTTTTCAACTAAAGGTTCTGATTGGTGGGGGGGGGGGCTTGAAAACCAAGTTCAGAGAGCTTGTCCCAGCTTGTCCCAATAGAGCAGCAGCCTTGTGGATTGGGCTCCTGCTTTGTGGCTGGTATTGCTGGGATTTCATTATCACCTCCCATTCCTGCAAGAGACCACAAGGAAGAGAACAAAAGCTGGAGGGATGAGTGATGGCAACAATGTGCCTTCTGAGCAACTTTTGCCAGTTGCTATTGCGTTGTGCAGGACTGATGACAACACCATCAACATCAATACGTTGTTAGGTAAGTTGAGAATAGAAAAGGAAATTGCAGAAAGAAAGAAAAAATATCAGCTTTTTCAAATGAGATCTGAAAAACAAACATAAGAACTAGCAAACTAACTATTCAAATGATTCAGATTGTTTTGCTTGGAGAGTGGAAGGTTTGAAACTCTGCATATTAGGGCTCTACAAAGCAACCATAGGGATCTTTACAAAGGATGCTGGTGAAAGCAAAATGCCCTTAAAATGCAAAGTAAGCCACACCTTCCAGGTGATTCAGCCCAGGTGCTTTGCGTCTGATTTGAAAATTGGCTGGATCTGGCTGGGGTTTGCAGAGAAAGTCCCCTATTGCATTTTTACATTTCTATGGCAGAGGTTGGGGAACAGTAGCTTGAAATGGTGACTCAAAGAACTGGTGGCTCTGTGAGTCTTCCTCCCTCCTGATTGTGTGAACCAAAGTGGAACTGCTTGGAATCAACTAAAATTCTAGAAGCTATGATTTTGTTTCCCACTTAATTTGTAGGGAGTCAAACCAATAATTTTGTCAGTTTGGTGGCATAGAAATTTAATATTTTGATTGCCAGGATTTCTCCCAAATCTGGAATGAATGGTCTTTCCTAGTATTGTAAGCAACAGATAAAATAGAAAACAATCAAACAAGACACATTTTCAAACATTAGAAATCCTTAATTTATACTCCTTTTCGCCATCAAACCAGGTTTTGCTAGTTCCTTAGGCTTGATGACCATAATGTATTATATACTAGGTGCAGTTCTTTTCTTGAGTAATTTGGGACATGATCATTCCTCCCAATGCTTTCTTAACACTAGTTAAATATTAGCAATTTTATTGCGTTCTTGTTTGGGTTGTGAGCTTTGTTTTCCTTCTTTTAATATTTAATACTAAAAAGAGAGCAGAGGATAGTACACATCAGTAATAGATTATTGTAGCTTTCTTGTAATGGTAATCTGTGCTGTTGCTATATGCTTACAATTCTCCACATTTTTGTTAGGTTGGTTTCAGTTACTGTATAACTTTGGTAAATGTTTTCTACGTGCCAGTGTAACGCAGCAGAAGTTATTTGCCTTCAAAGTATGTTTTCAGTCTATTGAATATGTAACTTTTTACTTAACATCTGAACTAATGCAATGTCCTTTCTTTTAGGAAGTATATGTGAGGCAACCCATAGAAAAAGAAGTGGTACCTCACTTGTTACCAGGTAATGCTAAAGAAATAATATTGCACAACATTGGATGCTGTAATTGTGCATTACATGATACAATTAAGTAGATAATCTGAATTCTAAGGAATATATGTAAACAAATGAACTAAATACAAATATTTGTATTTATTATTGTATTAATGTTATTATTATCATCTTTTTTATTCATTAAACATGAAACTCAGTCAACTGAAGATTTAAAAATATATCACAAATACCATTGACTGGTGCTAGTGGCTGATACTATTGCTGCCATGATCCTAGGTATCAACCAAGTGTCTTCTTAAAATGTACAATGTTCTGAGTAGCTCAGTTTTTTGCAGTTCCATTGGTGTCATTGCAGGAAGCTGCAATTTCTTGATGTACTTTATAAGATTCTTGGACATGGTACCAAGTGTCCCAATGCCAATCGGTATCACTGTTACATGTTTCATCCATAATCGTGTAGTTTTGATGGCCAAGCCACGATATCTTGTGATTTTGTTTTCAGTTGTTATTCTACTTTTCAATTTCTGTAACTTATAAACTGTCTTTGCTTTAAAAGACACATGGTGTTACTTTGAAAAACAAATCTATTTGCCTTATATTTATAAAAATAGCAGAGACTATTGGTTAAATGCAGAGGTTCCCAATCTTTTTCGGTTTGCGGCTCCCATAACACTTCGGATTTTTTCCGCGGCTCCCTTAATAGGTACATCCGATTTTTTTTAATTTTTGACTTTTTAAGGATTTGGAAATCTACTTTTTAGTTCGTTAAGGTTAGGTTAATTGAAAAATAAATTAAACACGAGCTTTAAATTCACAATTTATTGAACATCGTTTAATGATTTAAAATTATTAATGGGATGGATGGGCTTGTTGTTCGCTGCACAACTTCTCAAATCTTGGATCAGAAAAATAGCTTTTGAAAAGTAACTTAACCACCACACTAGCCCAGTGGTGGGCAACCTTTTTTTTCAACTGAGCCAAATCTCGCCAAAACCACGATTGAAATTTATTTGGAGAGCCGCTCTTGCTTAGCAACCAAAATTTTGGGCTCAATTGTGGTCATATGTTGTTTTTCTTTCTTTCTTTCATCTCTCTCTCCCACTTTCTTTCTTTTTTTCTTTTTCTTTCTCTCTCTCTCTCTGGCTCTTTGTCTCTCTCTCCCTCCCTCCCTCTCTGTCTCCCTCTGTCATTTTCTCTGGGTGTCTATCTGTCTCTCTCTCTCTCTCTCTCTGTATCTCTGTCTCTCTCTCCTCCTTCCCCCATCTCTGTCACTCTGTGTGTGTGGGTGTGTCTGTCTCTCACTCATTCACTTAATCACTCTGTGTGTGTCTCTCTGTCTATCTTTCTCTCCCTCCCTCCCCCCCTCTCTCTGTGTGTGTGTGTGTGTGTGTGTCCCCCTCTATCTCTCTCCCCTCCCTTCCTCTCTCTCTGTCACTCTGTGTATGTGGGTGTGTCTGTCTCTCACTCATTCACTTAATCACTCACTGTGTGTGTCTCTCTCTCTGTCTGTCTATCTTTCTCTCCCTCCCTCCCCCTGTGTGTGTGTGTGTGTGTCTGTCTGTCAGTCTCTCTCTGATTCCCTCCCTCACTCCCTCTCTCTGTTCCTCTCTCTGTCTGTCTGTCTCACTCACACACACACACACTGTGGTCACCACAGTGTGTGTGTGTGTGTGAGTGAGACAGACAGACAGAGAGAGGAACAGAGAGAGGGAGTGAGAGAGAGACTGACAGAGACGAATCAGAGACGAATCAGAGACGTACTTTTAGCTACCTGGCAGCGGCGTTTTGCCTTGGGGGGCTCCTCAGAACTTCCCAAGACTTCGGAGGGAAGTTTACAGCCCTCCCTCGGAATGCTTCGGAGGGAAGCTTCTGCAAAAGCCTGGGCATGACAAGTCTCCCAGGCTGAAATTTGCCGAGCTGTACGCGCACGCCTGTTTTCCACGGTGTGGAGCAGCGGCGAGATTCTGCGCGGCGAGTGATGATTCCAGGGGCCATCCGGGAAGATGAGGAACGCGAGGGGGACCCTGCCCCCCCACTGATGCCCCCCGGAATCATCGCTCGCCGCCCAGAATCTTGCCGCTGCTCCACGCCGTGGAAAACAGGCGCGCGTGTACAGCTCGGCAAATTTCAGCCTGGGAGACTTGTCATGCCCGGGCTTTTGCAGAAGCTTCCCTCCAAAGCCCGAGAGGAGGGAGGGAAGCGGGCGCCCGGCTTCGCGGCGCCCTTATGACTATAGCGCGGCTCCCCAGGGAGCCGCGGCGCACACTTTGGGAATCACTGGGTTAAATGGATGCAAGTGCAGAAGAGAGGTTCCTTTTTATAATACAGTCCTAATTTAGAGGTATTGTACAAAATTTCCTTATAATGTTGTGTTTGATTTCAGATTAAGGCTAACTGTGCTCTGTGTTTAACTCTGATCTGATAGTTCAGTTTAAAGTGAATTAGTATTTCTCCAGTTTAGAGCAATAGTAGTAGCAAAATCCCTTTAATTATGTAGCTCATTATATCTACAGTGATGGCATTTGAGCAACTTGGAATTTGAGAATCTAAGTAATTCACTGCAATGTACTAAGAAGCAAATTTAACTTCCTTTAGGTGAGCTGGTGCTTTGTGAAGCAAACATGGTTTTGAAATTTGTACAAGACGATGGATCAAATCGTGGCACTTTTGGAAAACTTATTTGCACAAACTTCAAGATTTCATTCCTTGGAGAAGAAGCCACTTTAGAGGAAGTAAGTCAACAAAGTTAGTTTTTGTTTGTTAGGTGGGCAAATTCTCTCTGTTACATGATGATTGTGTACTTTTTATCTCGGTAATGAATCAGGCATGATGTTTTATAAAAGAATATTTGAAAGTTAAGCCATTGCTGTCCCTATAATGAATTTAGTACAATTTTACAACTTATAATTTTGAATGTGTGATCTATTTAAAGACTTTAAGAACACTTTTGGCAGAAAGTGAAAATATTAAATCCCTGGATCTACTTGTGGAAAATACCAGGGTTGGTTTTGGCACAGTTCTGGGAAGGATTAGAAGCTTTAAAGGGAAATAAACTGTGGTTAAGATTCAGCTGTATTTGGTAATGTTGATGATATTCTATTTCATTAGTTCTTAGAGGGTTAATACTCTAAAATAAAAAGAGCTAATTAACTTTTTGAATACATGTTCTATTGTATTGATAGTAAAAGAGAAATCCTATTAAATTGTGTTCTGTTAAGCAAAAATTAAGGCATTTTCCTCTCCTAGGAACCGCAGTTCAAAAATAAAATCTTGGAGGAAAATGACATAACCCTTCAATGTGTAGATCAACTTTATGGAGGTAGGTTAGCATTAATAATTGCTTTATCTTAATTATAACACTTGGTAATCAGAAATACATGTTCAGTTTTGTCAAACCTGGCTGATTTACATATTTTTTTAATGTAATGTTAATATTTTAATTGTTTTTAATTACAAAATTATGCATATTTGTGATGTAATATATGCAAAGTGACGAAGAATAAGAAATAGTAAGCAAAATCACATTTCGATATAAAAGCAAAGTCTAATTAAATCTATTGGGACTGATGAACAATTTTCACACTTACGATGATTGCAGAGTGCCTAAGATCAAGGGATCAAAAATCAAGTACAGTATTCGGCAGCTAGAATGTATTTATGACAGTTCCATTGTTTCCACCTCATGTGATCACCATTTATAGCTTTCCCAGCTGCAAACTCTTACCAGCCAGGTCAGTAAGAGTTTGCAGCAGCAATCGCATTCAGAAAGCACACACAAGCACTGTTCCCTCTAAGATGTGCGGCTGCGCGCCCGCGCAGGTGGCAAGAAAACACCGCGCAGCAGTTTCCAACTGCTGCGCAGTGCTTTCTGCTGTCACAGGCTCCGGAGGCTGGGGAGGTCCTTTGCAGACGGCTAGAACTGGCTGCCCGCAAAGGACCTCCCCGGACTTGTTTTGGTGAGCGCGGGGCGACTGACGCCAGGAAAGCAAGCCCGGGGAGGAGGTCCTTTGTGGGCGGCCAATCCTAGCTGCTTGCGCCCGGCCCCGCAGCTAAAGTAAAGCCCCTGCCACTACAGGTTTTAAGGAGGAAGACATGGGGGGGGGAGTGACTCGCTAACAAACTGTACTTTCGCTTTATCTCCTTCGGCCTTAATCTGTTTAAATCGCCCTCGGTATTGGGGGGGGGGGGGGAGAAGACACAGAAGATATTGCATTTCAATGACACTTTGTGACAAGGAAACGTGTTAGTTGCTCCCTTTCAGCCTCAAAACGACTCCGAAAGCGGCAAGCGGGGAACGGCAGCCACTTCCCTCTTCCAACAGCCCCCCCCTCTGGGAAAGTGGCTTTTGTCGGTTGCCTTTTGAGCAGCCAATCCTAGCTGCTTACGCCCGGAGCTGCAGCTAAAGTAAAGCCCCTGCCGCTACCGGAATATCTGCTGCCACCTCCTCCTCCTCTAACAGCACCCGATGCTGCGGCAGATGTGAAGCCGCCAAAGCTCCTGCCGGCACCCCCGCCCATGGCAGCGGCGCCTCCCCCTCCGTTCGGAGCACCTGAGCTGGGCCCCGCGTTACCCTGCCCCCTACTCCTCTGCTGTGCTTTTGAGGAGCCATGAGGCCGCGGGAGCCAGTAGGAAGGCGGCGGGGGGGGGCAGGAGCAGGGGAAAAAGGCCTCATGGCTTCTCAAAAGCATGGCGGCGGCGGAGAAGGCAGCAGGGGTAACGCGGTGCTCCGAGTGGAGGGGGACGCTAGCAGGAGCTTTGGCGGCTTCACTCCAAATGTGATGGTGCTGTTGGAGGAGGAGGAGGAGGCAGCTGTTATTTTGGTGGCGGCAAGGGCTCGTCGTCGGCATCTTCAGCGGCAGCCCTGCCCCCTGTGAAAAAAGCTGAAGATGGATCCAACATGACTGGAGGAGGAATTCTGGGAGTTGAAGTCCAGAAGTCTTCAAGCTGTCAGGTTTGAAGACCCTGGGTTTTTTTTTTTCTAAAGGGTTAGGGGTGCAAGGGTCTTGCAACTTGACAGCTTTAAGACTTGCATGCTTCAATGCCAGAGTTCCTGAGCCAACATGACTGGAGGTGGAATTCTGGGAGTTGAAGTCCAGAAGTCTTAAAGCTGTCAGGTTTGAAGACCCCTGGGAGTTTTTTTTCCTAAAGGGTTAAGGGTGCAAGGGTCTTGTAACTTGACAGCTTTAAGACTTGCGTGCTTCAAATGCCAGAGTTCCTGAGCCAACATTTTGGTTGCTAAGCAGGAGCGTTATTAAGTGATACTGACACTATATAACACTTTTAATTAAGTGGGTACCTTGAAGAAACATAACTTTGAGTTTCAAATAATACTGATTTCGTTGTTTTAGGTGACATTTGTGAAAAAAATTCAGGTGCTCAGGCATAAAAATGTGCCGCTCAAAACTATACTATTCTGCTCACACTGAAAAAAAATTAGAGGGAACATTGCACACAAGTAACTGTTTCAGTAGGATTCAAAATAATATATAATACAATACCAAAAGCAGGTTTTCCATGGTAGCAGTAAATACAAGCAAAACACAAGCAGTTTCACTTTCAGTCCTCAGCTGAGCCAGGCTCCTTCCTGTCTCCTTGTTACTCACACAGCAAATACTGTTTCAGAGTCTAAATAGCCCTCATTGGCTACCTTAGTTGCTATGCTATTTATTGGCTGACCTTGTTACCATGTGTTCAAAGTCATGAACTCTCACAAACTGACACGAAGCTAGCCAGCTTAATACCATGGATGCTGGTAGGCAGAGGCAGAAATTATTTTCTTCTTATTTTCCTCCCCAAAAACTAAGGTGTGTCTTATACTCCCGAGCGTCTTATACTCTGAAAAATATGGGTATGCTCTTTCAGGTGTATTTCACTCATTATGAAACTGTATATATCAGCATTTCACATTTTTAAATGGTTCTCTAGTCTCTTAAGCAAATTGAAAAAAATGTTTCCCAGGGTCTGATGATGATGGCTATAAATTTAGGAATATTTTTTGGGACAAGAAGATCTAAGTTTACTTATTTGCTGGATAAATAGTGGTAAGTTGCTTACATGAATAAATGTTAAAACTAACCTGTATTTCCCTTATAGTTTTTGATGAGAAAAAGAAACCTTTAAGTGGTCAGCTGAGAAAATATCCAGAAACAATAATAATCTACTGCAAAGATCTCAGAGTGTTTCACTTCTGTTTAAGATATACCAAGGAAGAAGAAGTTAAAAGGGTAATTATGGCCCTACCTATTTCCTTTTTTAAAAAGTCTTTGGAATATGACTAATCATCCATGAAGAGCAATCATGTTACATCTGAATTACATTTTTTAAGAAGGTCGGAAAATTACATAGGAAAGAATGCCCTGCCTTGTTGAAGCATCTTTATCTAGCTGTGGCTTTGCCATATTTTCAGTTAATTGCAAAATACTAAACCATTGGTTTACCAATTAATTGTACCATGTGAATATTTCTCATTTGATTTAACATACGGTGAAGAAAAATAGGGTATTGTGTGGCATTGATTCCATGACTGTTCCTTAATTTTTTTTTAGATGAGAATCTTAACTGTGTATAATAATGTTATGTTTTTAGGTCCCGTGGCTGTTAATAAGTCTTGGGTCTCAGTGTTTTGATTTGCTTTGAACTCTTACCTGAGTGTTGGAAACGTATTGCAGTTTTGCAGGTTACGTTGACTTAGTTATACCTGCTTTGGTTATGTTTGCTAAGAATGAAGAGAGAGGCTATGAACAAAGATGCAGGAAATGTATGGCCAAATCATGGAGCTGTGAACATTCTCAATCATCTCCAAACCTTCCTTTCATAAAAATCATTATCCTTATAACTAGAGATAGCATTACAGGGGAAATCAACTTGGGGTCCTAATCTTCAGCCTCCTCATTCATTCACCCCTTTAATCTGACTTCTAGAATTTTCTGCATATGTTTCCATGTGCTATTGTCCTGACTTAATTGTTAACTCCAACAAAATTCTACCTACTGACAAATAGCTATGCAGGCCACTTGTGAGATTGGTATCCTTTGTACTACAGTATGCTAGACAGCATCTCCTAGACAAATATTTTAATGCAAATGAGCCATGGTGGCGCAGTGATTAGAACGCAGTATTGCAGGCTACTTCTGCTGGCTGACGGCAATTTGGAAGTTCGAATCTCACCAGGCTCAAGGATGACTCAGCCTTCCATTCTTTTGATGTTGTTAAAATGAAGACCCAGATTGTTGGGAGCAATATTCTGACTATATAAACCACTTAGAGAGGGCTGTGAAGCGGCATATAAGTCTAAGTGCTGTTGCTATTGGTAATAGGGGAAGTCCACATATACGGTATTTCAATAGAATTGATATTTAGCCTTTTGAGGTATATATAGTCACTTTAGGAAATTCTTCAGTCTAGGAAAGTTGGAAGGTACTCGGTTCTTCTAATTAACATGAATGACTTACAAATATGATGATTTCTTGTTCCTTTCTTAGATTGTCAGTGGCATAGTTCATCAAACACAGACCCCTAAGCTATTTAAACGCTTGTTTCTGTTCTCTTATGCATCAGCTGCCCCAAATGATTTAGGTAAGCATGCACAATATATCTGCCTTGCTATTTTGATTCTAGATAACTGTTGTCTTGACAAACTTTCTTTAAAACAGACTTGGTCATATGTTCTGTCCTATCCTGTCTAATACTGATGAGAAATAGATTGCATAATAGCTGTTCATGAATTATCAAGAGGTGAGCTTCAACAGATTCCTGTAAAAGACTTATCAATATTCTATATGCAGAAATTTGATTTAAAAATGGCACTGCTACTTCTGTTAAAAATGAAAATATATGCATCCCCTATTAATTATGGTGAGTGTGAAACATCTCAGAATGGTAATTGCTCCTTCTAAGGTCAAAAGCTACATTAGAATTGTAAAAAAAAAATCCAGTATGTTTATCCTACTAAAAAGCATATTTCACAAAAACCAAAAGCTTTTTGGTTAAGCTGCAAAATCCATTTGAAAAGTTCAAAATTGTCCAGTCTAAAAGAAAATTATATTTTAACAGAGAAAGAGAATCAAGTAGTATGGTTTGATTCTATTAAAGACTGGCGTCAAGAATTGGAGCGGACCAAAGGAAATCTAAAATACAAAGCAGTGAGTGCTAATGAAGATTATAAAGTCTCTAAAAAGTAAGAACTCATCACTTTTTTTAAAATTAACATTGTTGACTGAACAATGCATAACTCAGATTGGTTTGCATTTTATGTCTCTTGTCTTCCCTGCTCTCCTGTTCTGCATTCACGTTGCCAACCCTCACCATCTTCCTTCCACTGCTGACAAAGCGTGTCCAGATATGGCTGCACCATATCTTCTTCCCAAGGCAGCTTGTCCTTCTCGCAATGCTTTAGAAGGCTTCTGAGTCCTTCTAAATCCCCACAAGAAGGCTGTACCTACTGTTACCTGAATTCCATGGGCTGTTTTCATGAGAGTGAATGGCTGGCACAGCTTTCTTTGCAGTGTTTCAGAAGGCCTCAGAAGCATCACAAGCAGCCTCAGAAAGAAGCCCTGGCGTAATTCAAGGAGTACCTGTGTTATAAATTAAAATATGAGCAAGTAGATACCGGTTCATGAAATTAACTGTGATGAGTAGATGATAGATTTTAAACTCTTGTACAGAAATAAAATACATTTTCTTTAGTTCAAGATTGATGATAACTTTTGCTGCTACGTTCAAAGGTTGCTTCTGTTATGGGATAATCCATTAGGATAATAATTACAGGATAATCCATTAGGTACCACACTTACGATAGCCACCAGCTCCCTAGCAAGAATGAGGAATACAAACTAGATTTCTATTTAATAGAAAGTTTAAACCCAAAGGATTATAAGATGTGGGCTGCAGTTTTCATTGCCACAAGACAACTGTTTGAAATGATTTCAGCCCTTCTGTACAATAAAAAATCCTAACTAATTGAACTGTACTGAGAAGCCCCAACTGAGAGATAAGTCTGAATAACTTTCATATTTTAATTTGTTAAATTAACATTTCTCAGGTTGCCTGCCTATTTTGTTGTTCCAATGGCTATTTCTGAAGAGAGCATTTTGCAGTATCAAGGAAGAGGGATTCCAGTGAGTATATTTGTTTATAAGCTTGAACAAGGTTTTAGTAAATATATATACATGTAGATTTATTACACTGTATTACATATGCATATAAATATGCATATGCACATACACACGGCTTTCTTTATTACTACTAAATGATTGGGTGACATCAAATGAATGCAATTTAATAATATAGCCTTAGCACAGTCAGAGATAAGCAAAACAATATTACAGCTTGTCTCACATATTTATGTAACTTAATGTATTGTTTGCTTCTGGGAAGTAGGATTAATGGATAGATACAGTTAATAGATCAGTTTAAACAGTCCTTTGATTTGGATGAGTGGAAATGAACTTTGTACTTCCTTCTTTTTTTTTAAAGGCAAATTAGCCTTTTTCAGATCAAACCCAGTGACCTGATTCAAATTGAGTTTCCAGTTCCAATTTAGCAAGCTATAGCTCTGCTTTAATATTCTGATACATGAAGAGTCAGCTATGTGTAGGGAGATGGGAATACTGTATTTTTCAGACTATAAGACTCACCAAGATTTCGAAGAGATAAGTAAGAAAAAAAAAGTTTTTTACTTCCCTCTGCCCTCAGCAGCCCTCTGCAGGCTTCAGCAGGGCTGGGACAAGGCAAAAACACCCGATTTTGCCTTGTCCCAGCTCTGCTGAAGCCTGCAGAGGGCTGCTGGGGGCTGAGGGAAAGCAAAAATGCCTCCATTTTTGCAAAAAAAAAAATATGGCCCTTTTTTTGCCTGTTTTTCACAAAAAACGGGGGCATTTTTGTCTTGCCCCAGCCCTGCTGAAGCCTGCATAATGCTGCTGGGGACTGAGGGAAGGCAAAAAAAAGCCTCAGTTTTTGCGAAAAATGGCATGTTTTTCACAAAAATGGGATGCGGGGCGGGGCTTCAGGAGACCAAAAATGGTTGTATTCGGTGTATAAGACGCATCAATATTTCCATGCTCTTTTAGGATGGGGAAAGGTGCATTTTATACTCTGAAAAATACGGTATATCCTAATTCTTGTGTTGCTTACCTCTAAGATTCATTTTGTATTACACTCACTATGGTTCATCCAGCAAAGCTACCAATGTGTGATGTGACAAGAAGTTTTACTGCTAGGCCTCTTTGTTGCAGAACCTAGCACTGATATGGACTGAGAGGAGAGACCAATCCAGGTCACCCAGGTGGCTTCTGTCCCTAAGGAGGACTAGAAATTGGGTTTTCCTGACCCTGGCATAACAGCTTAACTGCTACATAGTACTAGCTTTCCTAACAACCCCATTCATTTATATTGATCATATTCATCTCCCACTTGGCTATATGTTTTAAATTCTTTTTAGAACAGATTAAGGAGAAGATAATTACAATTTCTAAATCTTACAGGCTGCTATTGCTAAGAAACTCCTTGCTCCAGTTGTTAGATCAATGGGATTTCTTCTGGGTTGGCACGCTTAGAAACTCTAGTGAAGTTACATGTGCTAGAAGAAAAATGAAAAAGTTCAATGAATGATATCTTTCATTTTGGAAATCAGTTTTTTTAATAGAAATAGTTCAAATTGCTAGAGAAAAGCATATATGCTCTATAAACATTTATCTTCATAAAGGCTGATATTGTAGGAGGAGAGTCATGCTAGCCTATGATGGCAAAAATCAGGAAGAATCTGGAAGGACCTTTTCCAACCAGCACAGTTTATTAAAAGGCATACATTTTTTTGTGAATTACATCTGGTGCATAGAATACTAGATTTAAATTGGGGTCAGGTGAGGAGGGGAGATGGGTTGATTATGTAAATGCAGGATACATATGAGACAGGTTGCAAGTACCTTACCAAATAACAGTTGTAATATGTTTTTAAAAAACCTTGTTTGTTGAAATCTTGTGAGATTGCCCAAAACATTTTGATTTATGCCAGTTCAGCAATTTCTTATTCAATGGTGCTGTTAAAATCCCTTTTATTTTCAAAACAAAAAGGATGATAGAAAACGTAGCTGCTGTTAGTTATATATTGATTCTTAATGCAAGTAGGAAATCCAGATACATGGCTAGATCTAATGGGGGAACAGCATGGGACCATATCAAGATCATCCAAATTGCTGTTTGAAGGATTATCCAAACCGTTTCATCCACCTTCATGTTAAGTGCTCTTCAGGGCACTGAATTTCATGCATGGTTAGTGGAATACTCTTAACTTGTGCTGTATGACGCCTCTACTACTCCATAACAAAATGAACGTTTTCTTACATGAGATTTGGTTATGTTTAGATACATAACCAAATCTCATGTAAATACCTTCTGCAGATTTGGTGTTGGTCTTCCCATAATGGCGCTGCTCTTCTCAAGATGTCAACTTTTGCCAAAGAACAAGATGACAACACTTCTCAGCTGCACAGACTATTCTTGGATGGGTAAATAATGGTTCTGTTTCAACTTAGTACATTTGCATTTTCAGCTGCAATAACTCTATGATTACTTGACTCCTAATGGCAAGCTGTCATTTTCTTTCCCATTGATAATATACTAGACATTTATCCTTTCTATGGATCACTATTCTGGGTGGTCTGGCACTTTTCTGGAAGCAAATATGAACATAAGCCATGTGGGGTGCTCTGACTGTTGCAGAAGACTGCTAGACTCTGTGAAATAACTGGATCAATCTGGTCACATAAATTATCTAGGCTTTCCTCTTTCAGGAACTGCAAATTTTTAACAACCCTATAATATGTATTTAATTCCCCATTACTTTAAATCACAAACTCTTGGGCAGTAGGGAAAGATACAGCGCTTTCAACACTGTCTCATGTGTGAGTATCAATATAATTTAGACCAGTGGTAGTCAACCTGATCCCTACCACCCACTAGTGGGCATTCCAGCTTTCATGGTGGGCAGTAGGGGTTTGCTGTAACTCTGCTTTATAAATTTTATAAAGTAAAGTTATTTCCCTACTTTATAAATCACCATTACTGTGGAACTGGTAGGCGGTTAGAAAATTTTACTTCTAACAGAGATACAAAAATGGGCGGTAGGTATAAAAAGGTTGACTACCCCTGATTTAGATCATGGTAATAGTGAACAGTTTGTTTTCCAGGGCGCTGCTCTGGAGAGTCCAAAGAAGGGTTAAATACAGCCAATCTGCCCAGAACTGAATTGAAAACTTTAAGCCACGCCTCTGGTGCTGACTATCCCCAGATTTTTTCAATTCAGCTAGCCCAGTGGACGCGCTTAAAATTTTCTCCAGTTCTAACATTGATTCCTTGGACTCTCCAGAGGAAGATTTTTTTTTAACACATTGTAATTAAGGAATTTTTAGAGCAGGCTGGTGAGTTTTAAATTAAGTTTGTTTTTTTCCCTTTTTAATTGGTTTTTCTCACCCTTTCGGCTCTCCTGGAGTCCGGGGATTTGCTCTGGCTCCTCGAAGCCGCAGGCAGCTGTTGGGGGAAGCGCGTGGGTCGGAGTGCCGACGCCAGCGCTGTTGGGGCACCCCTACTGGGGGCCGATTCCCACTGGAAGCCCTCCGTTGCAATTTGTGCTTCTAGCAAGTCAAATTGCGGCGCGGGCTTCCAGGGCAGCCATTTTGGCTTGTTCCCTCTTCAAATTTGGCGCGCAAAGCAGCGGTGAGTTCCGGACGCCATTTTGGATTGCGCAACCTTCCGTTTCCTCTTGTAAAAGTTTTTGCCGCAGCTGCCTGGTGCCTGACTCTTTGCAGGAGCCGCGTGGAGTCAGACTTGGCCAGTGTGACCAGCGACCTGGGCCCCAATCCAAGCAAGTGAAAGCGGCGTGGGATCATGGCCTGCTGGGTCGCCTCCCTTACTCTCCTGCAGGCGCTAGGAGCGAATTCTGTTCGCGCTTAAAATTTCCAAAGCTCTTCAGGCCTTGCAGTTTTTCTGTCTCCTCAGGAGCATCGTGCTGCGGTGGGCTTTCTGGAGGTGGTGAGTGGTGGTTTTCCCATCCCCCTACTGTCCTAACCAGTGATTGTTACCATGGCAGATCAGGCCCCTGAGACTTCTGAGGGTGTCTCTTCCAGAGCCCCTGTAAGACAGGCCGGGAAAGCTGCCAGGGAGGCCATTAGAGGGAGTAAGCCTTACTCCAGGCATGGCCCCAAGCAGGGCTCAGGCCTAGACAAAGATGCATTAAGGCTCCAGAAGGCCTTAGAAAAACAGTTTTCCAAAGCCCAACAGCAGGCCCAATCTTCCCTTTCGGTGTCTCCTGGGGAGCCCCCCAGGGAAATTCCTCCAGCCCAGGGAGGCCCCATTTCTGATAGTGAAGAAGAAGGGGATTCCTTGGCCATGGCAACTTCTCCAGGCCATTCCATGGCTGATCAGGCTGATCTCTTTGCCTGCCCCTCTGATATGGAGGAGGGACCAGCTCCAATGGGGCCCTTAGCCCCTCAACAGCCGATCTCCGGGCCCACTCAAAGGGTTCGCCCCATTGAGGACCAAGGGCCTAACTTATCCACTGAAATGCAGGAAGTAATTAACAGGGCCATTTCCCAGGGCATTGAGGCAGGCATGCGAAAGGGTGGCAAGCGCACTCTCAAGACCCACCATTTGCAGCCCCAGGAGGATTCCAGAGAGATGACTCCTAGCCTTCCACCCCCGTCCCTGCATTCTTCAGTGGCCTCCGATGAGTCAGACCTGGGAGGAGGAAGAGGATTTTCTTCCTAGACAGGAAGCTGAATTCTCTGGGGATGAGGCAAGCCCCGCCAAAAAGCCGGCCTTTTCAGGCTTATTTAAATTGGATAACTTCAAAACCATTTTAGATAAGGCTAAGATCTCAACTCGCATGGGGTCCACCCCCCCAGCTCAATAGGTTGTAGACCCTGATGATCTATCTGGGGATCTCTTTGAGGAACCCATTTCGGTCCAGGAAATAGTTCCCGTGCCCAAGATGTTCCTCAATTTAGTTCAAAGACAGTGGGCGCAGCCAGCTACCATGGCTATCCCCAGCAGCCATGACAAGAAGCTATACACGGTGGATGCCAGCCTGGAGGATCTGCTCAAGCTCCCTCCTATCGATCCCCCTGTAGCGGCTCTTACCTCCTCTTCTGTGCTCCCTCCTGACCTGTTGGAGGGGCTCAAGGCTGAGGACAAGAGAACCAAAACTGCTTGTCACAAGACCCATCAGGCAGCTGCATGGGCTATTAAGTCCTCCGCTTCTGCCTCCTTTTTCTCCAGGGCTGCTCTCCTGTGGCTGAGGCAGTTGTTGAGGAAGATACCTGCCAAGGACGTTAAAGTCAGGCAGGATATCAATAAGATCATGGCAGCCACAGGGTACACTGCTGATGCCACTCTGAATGCTGCTAAATTTGCCTCGCGTGCCCTGGCATCTAATGTTACTTCCAGACGCCTCCTGTGGCTTAGGCACTGGAATGTGGATATGCGCTCCAAATGGAAGCTTGTTACTGCCCCCTTTAAAGGGGACAAGCTGTTTGGTGAGGTCCTTGATCCAGTCCTTGTGGAAAACAAGGACAAAAAGAAAGTGATGCCATCAGTCGCCAAGAAGCCTGATCGTAAGGGTCCTGGCTCTTACAGGAGGCAGGCCTTTCGGAGCAATGAGCCCTCCACCAGCTCCGCCCCCTATCATCGGGCGTATCCCCAGCAGGGTGAGCGGTCCCAGGACCGTCAGCCCTTTCGAGACAGAGGTCGCCAGCAGCCCTTCTCCAAGCGGCCATTTCGGGGGGGCTCCGGCTCCCGACCCTTTAGGAGGTATAAATGACCATCACAGGTCAGCTCCCATAGGAGGGCGGCTGCAGTTGTTTCACGCCAAATGGGAGCACACCACGTCGGACCAGTGGGTTCTTCAAACGGTCCGCATGGGTCTCACTCTAGAATTCTGGTCCCCCCCTCCCCGCCACTTCATCCGGTGTCCAGTTCCCTCAGGTTTAGTCAAAAGATCCCTCATGGAACAGGAGATAAGGCACCTCAAGGAGATCAGGGCCATAGAGCCTGTCCCAGCAGGCCAGGAGGGAAGAGGGTTTTACTCCATCCTGTTTCTGGTCCCCAAAAACTCAGGAGGGTGCAGGGGGATATTAGATCTAAAGAGGTTCAATTACCACGTGACATATCACAGGTTCAAGATGCAGTCCCTCCAGTCCATCTTGGGGTGCATCAGACCAGGCGATATACTAACGTCCATAGACCTCAAAGAGGCCTACCTCCACGTCCCTATCCGCAAAGCCCACCGCAAGTTCCTGAGGTTCTCTTACGCGGGCCTCCATTACCAGTACCGGGCCTTGCCATTCGGCCTGTCATCGGCGCCCAGGACATTCACAAAGTTTCTCGCAGCCGTGGTGGCTTTTCTACGGTCACGTCCGGTCAGACTCCACTGTTACCTGGACGATGTTCTCATTCTGTCATCATCGCATCAACAAGCTGTCAGCGACCTAGAACACACCATTCAGGTGCTCCGGGACCACGGGTTCACCATCAACCTGGAAAAAAGTCATCTCGTTCCCACGACCAGACTGAAGCATCTAGGGGCCGTCATCGACACCACCTCGTGCACGGTATCCCTGTCCCCGGAAAGGGTGGCCAGCCTTCGGGAGATGGTCGTTCAGGTGCAGCAGTCACGACTAGTCAAGGTGGTTCAGCTCTCACAGCTCCTCGGCAAGATGATCTCGTGCCTGTCAATCGTGCCTTGGGCGAGACTTCACTCCCGTCCCCTTCAGTGGCTCCTGCTTCCATATCAAAGAACAAACGAAAGCAGCTCAACAAGACTGATTCCAGTTCCGGCAGAGGTACGTCGCTCTCTAAAGTGGTGGTTGTCTCCGGCCCTGTTAAAGGGGTCGCCATTCAAGGAGCCAGTCAGGCTCACCATCACAACGGATGCCAGCCTGTTCGGTTGGGGGGCCCACTGCCACAACCAGCTCGCACAGGGCAGGTGGTCCCCTTCCGAAGCCGCTCACAGCATCAACTGGCTGGAGCTGAGGGCAGTCAGGCTTGCGCTCAAGCGCTTCCAGAGCACCGTTCAGGGCCACCACGTGCGCATCATGACAGACAATGTCGCCACCAAGGCGCACATCAATCGACGGGGGAACGCGCTCCAGATCCCTGATGAAGGAGGTGGAGCTCTTGGGTCGATGGGCGGAGAGGTATCTTCTTTCTCTTCAGGCGGAGCACATCTCGGGCACGAGCAACACCCAGGCGGGCTGACTGAGCAGATCCACAGTCGACCACTCGGAGTGGCGTCTACATCCGCTGCTGTTCCAGCAACTGTCCCAGAGGTTCGGTCTCCCGCTGGTGGACCTGTTCGCCACCGCGGCCAACGCGCATCTTCCGCGGTTCTTCACAAGGTTCCACGACCCGAGGGCGGAAGGAGTCAACGCGCTGCACGGCCCGTGGCTGAAAGGTCTGCTTTACGCCTTTCCCCCGCTACCTCTTCTTCCCAGAGTCATCAGGAAGATCCTATCAGAGGAGGCGGAGGTGCTGCTGGTAGCACCGTACTGGCCCAGGAGAACCTGGTTTGCAGACTTGGTGAGTCTCTCGATCACACCACCGTGGCAGATTCCTCCACAGGACATCTCTCTCAGCCAGGGGGCCCTTCAGCATCCAGAGCCCCAGTGGCTGCAGCTGGCCGTCTGGCACTTGAGAGGGATCTCCTGAGCAGAGGCAAGTTGTCAGACAAGGTGATTGGCACCATCCAAGCGTCACGACAGCAGTCCACGACGCGCATCTACGACGCCACTTGGAAATCCTTCGCCAGTTGGTGCACTGCTCATGGTACGTCTGCGCCCCTTGCTTCGGTTCCTGTCATCCTGGACTTCCTGCAGGAAGGTTTGGACAAGGGCCTGGCACCTAACACTCTGAGGCGCCAGGCGGCAGCCCTGTCAACCATCCTCTCAGTTGAGGGCTACGCATCTCTTGGCCAGAATCCAACCATCCGCAGTTTTCTCAGGGGAGCGACCAACCTGAGACCCCCAGTGGTCCACAGATACCCATCTTGGGATCTCAATGTAGTGTTACGGTCCCTCATCGGGCCCCCGTTTGAGCCACTTAAGACGGCCAGTCTCAGACACCTCACATTCAAGACGGTTTTTCTGGTCGCTATCACCTCTGCTTGACGCATATCGGAACTGGCTGCCTTGTCAGTCAGAGAGGACTTGTGTCTCATTCGTAACGACAGAGTAATCCTGAGGCTGGATCCTTCCTTTATTCCGAAGGTCAATTCCTGGTTTCATCGGGCGCAGGAGGTGGTCCTTCCGGATTTTTGTCCGCATCCTCGGCACCCGAAGGAAAAACGCTGGCACATGCTGGATGTGCACAGGACTATTCGCAGATACATTAAGCGCACGGCCAGTTTTCGGAAATCCGAATCTCTATTCGTCTCTTTTCAACCAGCTTCTCAAGGCAAGAAGGTCTCTTCATCTACCATCGGCGGATGGCTGCGAGCCTGCATTGCGCTTGCCCACGTTTTACAGTCCGTTCCTGTGCCTCGCAATATCATAGCACATTCGACTAGAAGCGCCGCCACCACAGCTGCCTGGTCTACACAGGCACCGATTGAAGAGATCTGCAAGGCGGCCACCTGGACTTCTCTGTCTCCATTTGTCCGAAATTACAAACTGGACAGTTTTGCATCGGCGGAGGGGGCCTTTGGGAGGCGTGTTCTTCAGGGCATCCATACCAGCGGAGCGACCCTGATGGCTGAGCCTTCCCGCCCTAGTGACAGTTAGCTTGGGCATGTCCCTTCTTTGGACTCTCCAGAGCAGCGCCCTGGAAAATGACCATTGTCTTACCTGAAGGGTCCTTTTCAGGGCGCTGCAAGGGAGAGTCCACCCCGCCCTGGGGTCTCTTCTCCGCTGGTGTTTGTGAAGTCACAGTGTTGTTTTGTTGTTTCTGTTATTGTTGTTTGGACTATTTTTGACTTGTTCCATATTAGACTTCCAGTTGAAGTTTCAGCGCGCAACTGTTCCACGTCTTCATTGAATAAATCTGAGGATAGTCAGCACCAGAGGCGTGGCTTAAAGTTTTCAATTCAGTTCTGGGCAGATTGGCTGTGTTTAACCCTTCTTTGGACTCTCCCTTGCAGCGCCCTGAAAAGGACCCTTCAGGTAAGAAAATGGTCATTCACTCATCTGGCTAAGAAAAACAAGTCTAAATCACAATCAGGCTTGAAGTTACTTTGGGGCTCAGGTGACAAAAGGTGTAGAAATTCATGCATTAACACACTAATCCTCTCGTTTTATTAATACATTTATCAAACTTATACAACACTCCAAAAAGTAATAACACAGTTCAATAAATGGCAGCTGCAAGAAAGATGTCCAAAATGTAACAATAGTTTATATAGCAAATATTTTCTATTAGAAATGATCTGCTATTGATATATGCTTAATACTTCAAGAAGGTTTAAGTTTCTTCACAATAAGATATACTTTTCTCCATAACAATGCAGAGAAGGAGGTCAGGAAGATTGGCACCCACAGATTCTTTGTTATTTGTAGTAAACTTGTATGCTAGCTAAAGAATTCCAGAAACAGAAGTATTATTGCCCCCTACCCCAGGATTGTATAAAATTAGTGAAATTTGACAATTTCACCACTTTTGTCCCAAAAGTTGCTAGTTCTTCCCTTTTAATGCTAAATTTAAAAAGTCTCCATTTAATGCATTCTAATGTACTCTGAAGGGACTCAGTGGCTAAGACGCTGACCTTGTCGATCAGAAAGGTCGGCAGTTGGGCAGTTTGAATCCCTAGTGCCACGTAATGGAGTGAGCTCCCATTACTTGTCCCAGCTTCTGCCAACCTAGCAGTTTGAAAGCATGTAAAAATGCAAGTAGAAAAATAAGAACCACCTTTGGTGGGAAGGTAACAGCGTTCCGTGCACCTTCAGCATTTAGTCATGCCAGCCACATGGCCACGGGGACATCTTCGGACAGTGGTGGCTCTTCGGCTTGGAAACAGAGATGAGCACCGTCCCCTGGATTCAGACATGACTAGCACATATGTGCAGGGGGAACCTTTACCTTACTGTGTTCTGAATGTTGTTAATCTGTTCTATTTAGAATGTATAAAACAATTGATAAGCCTCCATTTGAAGCCTTGAAAATTGAAGACCTTTCAAGCAGCCTTCCATCTTTGCAAGAAATCCAAGTTGCATATACTAAATTTAAACAGCTGTTTTTAATAGGTATGTAGAAAATATAAGGAAAATCACATTTTACAACTCTAATGGGGGGAAAGGCATGAAACCTAAAATTGCTATTTACTATTGATACTTGAAAAGCTTGTTTTTAAAGCTGCAGATGCATATTATATCTTAAATCAGGAATTAATGGATCATTTTTCAAAAGAGCCAGATTTTGTTATCTTCTTTGCTTTTTACTGCTTTTGTAAATTACTTTCTAAGTGCATTTTTCAGTAGAAACTCATAAAGTATTAATACTAATCAGTCTTTCAGGGTTTTTAGAATTATTTTGAGTTTCTATTTCAATTTCGTATCAGAAGGTTTTCTTAGTCCACCGATTGGTATAAATATTGTATGCCTTTCTATAGCTACACATTCTTTTGAATTGTATTGTTGAAATTATTTAAATGCAGAGTGAAACAATAAATCCTGTACTTTGACTACTTGGGTTGTGCTGATGCAAAAATATAACACAATTGTTAATATGCCTCAGACTCTTTGAGCTTCATTGCCATAAATACATTCTATATTTCATATGCAAATAGCTAAAATTATTATCTTGTGTTTTTTTCAGATAACAGTGCAGAATTCTGGGATACTGATGTAAAATGGTTTTCACTGTTAGAAAGTACAAATTGGCTAGAAATCATAAGGTAGGTTAACTTCCTAAGGCAGTGATGGCGAACCTTTTTTTTTTTACGGCATGCCAGAATTGCTCGCTCGCTACTGCACCCCCCCCACGTGCCCACTCAATTCCCCACCCAACTGCGCATGCGCACATGACACATACACATACCGCATGCGCATGCAACCCCTCCCCCAGGCTCCGGAGGCTTTCCTGAAGCCTGGGGAGGGCAAAAATTGCCTCCCCCATCCCCCTAGATGCCCTCTGGAAGATTGTTTCCAAACTTCCAGTTGGCCCATTGGGGCCGTTTTTTGCCCTCTCCACCTTTGTAGGCTTTCCCGGGCGGCCGATGTGCACAGGGTGCTGGGCTGATTCCAGTTGCAAAATGTCAGAAAATTCCCTATTTTGCAAGGCGGCTCCCAAAGAATGAAGCAGGCGCGGGCGCTTCTTCCAAAAGCCAAGGGCCTGGCTTCTCTTCCTTCCTCGGCTGTTGGAAGAGCGCTGTGCCTGTTTCATTCTCTTTGAGAGCCACCATGCTTGTCGCAGCGCGAGACAAGCGCTGCTGGGGACAAATCAGCAGGAGGGGGAGAAGAAAACAAACTTCTGCTAGGGATGCTTTCTCCCTCTCCCCCTGATTTCTCCTTGGCAACACTCACCTCACACAGCAGCAAGTGCTGTGTGTGTGTGTGTGTGTGTGTAACGGGGGCTGGCTGGGACCGATCAGCTGAGAGGCTGGCAAAGAAGCGGCTCTCGGAGGAAGAAGGCAGGGATGCTGGCTGGCATTCGCTTCCCTTACTGTTCATCGCTGCTCGCTCCCTCGCCACTTTCAGCTAAGCAGGGCAGGCGGGGCCTGGGCTGCAGCCACCAGGGAGGGGGCAGTAATGCTCTGTCCTGCAGGGGCGGCGGCGGTAAACAGTAAGGGAAACGAATGCCAGCCAGCATCCCTGCCTTCTTCCTCAGTGGGGAAACCAAGGCTTCTTTGCAAGCCTCTCAGCTGATTGGTCCCAGCCAGCTCCCGTTACACACACACACAAACACACAAATCTTGCTGCCGCGTGAGGCGAGCGTTGCCAAGGCGTCCTGGTACTGGGGCGAAGGAGTGGCGAGGACAGGCGGGCCCGAGTTTCCCTCCCCCCCCCCAAGCAGGCTTCTTGCACAGCTCTAGCCCGCGGCTCTGATGAGGATCCGTGGTCCGGAGTGCTGCCACTTCCAGCCAGGATATATTCTGCCAGGCCCTTGGCAGCATCTTTATGCGGGTAGCTTGCCTCCCCACCAGCAGCTCCTCCGCCAGTATCCCATCTGGAAGCAGAAGTGCAACAGCTGCTGTTGGGGACGGGACGAAGGGGTGGCAGTAACCTGTTCTCGCCACCACCACCCCTTCGCCCCTGGTAACGGCGACTTTTGCACTGCTGCTTCCAGCCGGGACGCTGGAGGAACTGCTGATGGAGAGGCAAGCTACGTGCATAAAGACACTGTTGAGGGCCTGGTAGAATATATCCCGGCTGGAAGCGGAGCACTCCGGACCGCGGATTCTCATCAGAGCCGCAGGCTGGAGCCGTGCAAGAAGCCCGCTCTGGTGGGGAGGGAGGGAAGCCCTTGCCCGTCCTTGCCACCACCGCCCCCTCGCCCCCGGCGGCTGTCACAGTGCTGCTTCTGGCTGGTGTGGAAGTGGCTGCAGGAGCCGGCTAGCCGCTCCTGCCCTTCCACTAGTGGCTGCCGCTGCTTTTCTGGGGTACCCGAGCCGGCCAAGCACGTCAGACCACAGATGAATCATGGGCTGGAGAGCTGGGGCCATGCAAGAAGCCCATTCGGGCGGGGAGGGAGGGAAACCCCAACCACAGCTCTGCTCTGCTAAGAAGCTACGGCCAGGATCCCTTCTCCACGTCTTTTGGCATGCATGGCCGTTGCTCTTCCTGTTGGTGGTTTTTGCATGTGCATGCGTGCCAGGAACCAGATCAGCAAATGGCCAACGCGCATGTGCACACTGGAAACAAGATCATTTTCCTAGTGTGCGCATGCGCACCGGGCAGCTCCTCTTCCGCTTTCTGGCCCGCCAATGCACGTAAAGACCAGCTGGCTGCTGCACCCGAACCCAGAAGAGCAACTGGTGATGACTCCGCGTGCCAGGAGAAATGGCTCTGCGTGACACTTCTGGCACACGTGCCATAGGTTCACCATCACGGTCCTAAGGTGTGTTATCTAGATATTCTTAGGAAAGCTTAAGCAAACTATCTAGCCTTAAAGAGAATACAGGACAACATGATCTATCCTCAGATTTTAATAACTTCAACAAATTTCATTTTGAGATACTGGCATTTATCCAAGATTCTTGAGCTAACAGCAGGCTACTTCTGCCGGCTGACTGCAATTTGGAAGTTCGAATCTCACCAGGCTCAAGGTTGACTCAGCCTTCTATCCTTCTGAGGTTGGTAAAATGAGGAGCCAGATTGTTGGGGGCAATAGGCTGACTCTGTCAACCGCTTAGAGAGGGCTGTAAAACACTGTGAAGCGGTGTATAAGTCTAAGTGCTATTGCTATCATGATCCCACTTGATTCCAAAACAGAAATATGCCTTTCCACTTCAACATTCCAGAGTTATATTAAAGCTCTAATTTGTCCCATGTTCTTCCAGGCGATGTCTGAGAAAAACAATAGATATTATTGAATTGCTTGAAGTGCAGAGCACAAATGTTGTTCTTCAAGGTAAGTTTCCAGTCAATTATAAGTAGATGAAATAAAATAAAACATCGTTCCTTAATCTTTTACTCATGAATTGCTTGCCATGTAAATATGTTTAAAACAACTTAAACTTGACAGTGTTCTGACCTTGGATGCGTATAACCTCAAACAGTATTTTTTTTGAAGAAGCAGAATAGTTCAAAACATACTGCTGAGTCAATGTTCACTTGATTCCTAAAAGATATTCAGAACATCCGTTTTCAAATTGTATTACGTAATTTCCATATACTGTATACATGAAACACAATCCAACACTGCTTCAAGTATAGCCCAGAATATCCTTCCTCCCCCAAATTATTCAGAGGTAAAGCACATTAGCCAAATGGCACTATTTTAGGATGCTTACAGAGGTACTTGAAGATAATTTGCAATGTGTGACTGAAATTTCTAAACTATAAAGCAGCCTCCTTGGGGTATTCGCCACTCACTTGATTGCAATTTGAACAGGCGATAAATCCATATGAATAAATGTTAATTCCTTCAATTTCTAAGGAATAACACATGAGATGTAATTTCATGTTTTTAAAAAAAGAGACAGGATTTTATTGTGTTAACTGAAAGATACGCAAATCATTTTTACAAGTGGATAATGGTGAGCTCGTAGTGATGCATGAAGAATTAAGCTTGTAACATGAATTGTAAAAAAAAATGTTAATAAGCTAACTTTTTTTCTTAAAAATGGATTGGGTCATTTCCCGTCTTGTAGATTATTAACTACATCCACCCATATCTTTTGTGTTTCATTGGATAATGTAATTATTATTCCTGCAGGGAGGGACAGACAGACAGGTATTTTTAAAATATATGTACAATAATATGTACTTTAAAATTAGCTCCAAATACAAACTAATTTGTATAATGTGTAAGCACTATAGAAAGGTAGAGTAAAATGCAAGCTGTTACTCCATCTGGATCAGTTCATCCAAATTGCTATCTGTGTTGTCTGTGTTGCATCTCATTTGTCACCAGTTCATTACTGAATCCAAAGTACAAGTTAAAATAAGTAAAAATAAAATACAGGTAGCCCTCAGTTAATGACAGCAATCGGAACCAGAATTACCATAGCTAAGTGGTTTGATCATAAAGCACGATGACATAAACATGCCACTTATTGGCAGTTCTGACATTACCGGTTGCCGCCATTAAGCAAATCACTGTGGGTCATTAAGCAGGGACATCATATAGTCACCATTTGCAGCCTCCCTGCCAGCATCCCCGCTGCCTTTGGATGCCAGAAGCTGGCAAAGAAGGCGGCAAATGATGGCTATGAGAAACTTTGATGTAGTTGCCAGCTGGGCACCAGAGGACTGGCCATACGTACCACATGTTCAGTGCCATCACAAGTTTGAACAGTCACTGAATGAATAGTCGTAACCAAGGACTACCTATAGCTACAAAGGAAAATTACCTTTTCAGTATTCAGCTTCTTAAAATTCTAATGTCAGTGTAGATCAAACCTCTGGAGAACTTTCATGGCAGCTACATGTTACAGTAGCATAAATGTCTAAGGAGATTCTCAGTCATCCTGGTCATGGTTGTCCCAAAGGTGCTTTTTCAAGAGGAAACTGGATTTTCTGGTTTTTTTTTCTTTTAGGACGCTTCGCTTCTCACCCAAGAAGCTGAAGAAGAAGAGCTGAAGAAGCTTCTTGAATGAGAAGCGAAACGTCTTCAAAGAAAAAACAGAAAGTCCAGTTGCCTCTTGAAAAAGCACCTTTGGGACTAGCATAAATGCTTGACCGATTACAACTGCAACGTCCAATATCACTTTCTGGAAATGATCTTCCAAATAGAAGTATTATGTCAACTAAACTACTTCTTATACCCAACACAAACTTTAGAAGAATCTCTTGCAAGTTACATTCATTCTGGTTATAAGCTACGGGCTGATTGGATGTAATCCATTCCAAAAATATGCCTAATAGAACAGATCTGTTTAACCTGTTTTATCAAAGAGTGTCCAATCACTATCTGCCCTCTTTGTTCTCTTGATCAGTTTACCAAAGAAAAGTAGGCAGTTAATTACAATTATTTGTTTTAATTGTTTTCAAGCTTAGAGGTTTTTTTCTCCCATTTTTTTCCAGTGGAATTATGACTACTTGGAAGCAAGTTCTAACCATGTTCCACTATTATTCTTTTTGATTCTGAATAACTGATACTTTTTCTGTTAAGCTATATATTATAAATGAGGGTTAGAGAATTTGCATTCATTTTACAGAGCATGTCAAGCATGCAGGAGTCCTAACGAGATTCCTTTCTATCCCTCAGTTTCGGAGTTTTTTTTAGAGTTACATTAAATGCACAATTCTCTACATCAAGATCTACACTTCTGCCAACGTCACGTACACCTTTTCTGTCAGTCGCTTCCCTTAAGAACAACATCAGTGTTTGAATATTGAATACCACTTTGAAAAGTTGATTGGCGTGCCCTCAAAGCATACTTTTGTAGCTGTTATTCTAATGAAATTTTAAGATTTGTCAATAATACTCCCTCCTCCTATAAATGTGATTTTTTTTTTGCATCTGCTCTATTTTAGGAAAATTTATATTCAAACATTGAAAAAAAAACGCATCATATCATCTTTTATTCTATTCCTAAAAGAGGATTGAGCCTACCATATTTTTCGGATTATAAGATGCACTAAGGTTTTGAAGAGGCAAATTTTTAAAAAAAGTTTTTGCACTCTGCAAACCTCCCAAAAACGACCCCGTTTTTTTTTTTTTTCCAAAAAGGCATGAATAGCCTTTAGGAGGCTTGTAGAGTGCCCCTTGGGGGAGGGGGGCGCAAAAACAAACAAAAAACACCCATTTTTTTGCAAAAACGCACTATTTTTCACGGAAACTGGCCCACTTTTAGTTTTAGCTCTCTAAAAGTCTCCTAAAAGCTTTGCACAGCCATTTTGGTGAAGAGGGCGGGGTTTTAGGAGGCCAAAAATTCAGTGTATAAGACGCGCCCAGATTTTCAGCCTCTTTTTTAAGGGAAAAAGGGTGCCTCTTACACTCTGAAAAATACGGTATTTGTTTGATTACTCTTTCCCCCCTAAATGTAATAGAAATAGAATAGTTAGGAAAGAAATGCATTCAGTCTCTCTTGAGGTATTCGGGTCTGTATATATTTGTACATGACTATAAATTTCTGACTAAGATACACCACAGAGTTGTCTTATATTTTAAAACATGACCCTTCTAGCATGTTCCTTGGATTCTGGACCTGCATCGACTGTCCTCTGTCTTATCTCCTTGTTTTCCTTTCAGTGAAGACCCTGTCTTCTGCTGTCCCATTTTTCTCCACCTGTGAGTAGTGCGGTTGGCTAGCCTGCAGGGGGCTAGTTTAGATGGATTGGTGTTTAGCATGTCAGTCTTATTACTCAGCAGGATCAGAACTGGTACAACAAACTTGCTAAGCTCATTCATAATGCAGTTGTGAAATTTGATTTGTTTAATCCTGGGCTTACTCTGTGAACTCAGTTAGCTTGGCTTCTGTGTAGGTCATCATTAAATGAACCATGTCTAGTGTGATGGGTGAACCCAAGTTACTGGCTTTGATACTTATAAATGTGTGCTTTTGGACAATACATTACCTTGCTTTTCCTGGAATTTCCTGAAACTTGGTCCTGTATTATATTTTGTACCATCTGCTTAACTAATCTGTTGTATAGGTTCTTCCACTGTGTTTGTGCTGTCCCATTCTGATATAATGCCCAGTAATCTTTTTTGCTTTACCACTGTGAAATACTGCTTCAATGCATGCTGCTTTGGAATATATTTCTTTGGTTTATATGATCATATCGACCAAGAAATGTTGAATGACATACAGTATTAGGTAAATTGATAGATGCTGTGTTTCTGAGAAAGTAATACTCTGTTATCTTAAATCATTTGCTGCTCTGTACTAATTTTGATCTTTATTTGATTTTAATAGAATAGTACAGATTCAGGATGTTCAGTAAATGCATTAAGAGTGCTAACATCCCACTCAGTAGCCATTAATGTTTGCCTGAAAGGGACTGTAATAACACAAACATGTCCTTCATTTAAAGTGGCCGCAAACACTTTTCTCTCATCTGAAACACTTCTGTTTCTCTCTTTCTATTTAGAAGAAAATGCTTCCGACCTCTGTTGCGTGATCTCCTGCCTGGTTCAAATTATGATGGATTCGTACTGTAGAACAAAGCTGGGATTTCAGAGCCTTATCCAGAAAGAATGGATCATGGGAGGACATGCTTTCTTGGATCGCTGTAACCATCTGCGGCAAAGCGATAAGGAAGAGGTATAACTCAAAGTTCCACGAAGATGTTCTGAGAAACAAATATATCCAGGGGGAGAATCTGAGAATCCTGAAACTGGGAATGGTGGAGCCTCTGCCTCAATACATAGCTTGTCAGGGGCTCAAGTGAGCTCTTGTTCAGGAACAAAAATATTTTAATGAGGGAACAAGAAAGGCAGGCAAGGCTTTGTCACCTTTGATCACAGTAAGCTTTTGGCCTTCAGAGCCCAAGAGATGTATAGCACAAGCAGGCAAAGCCCTACAATGCAATTGCTATAAATTAATCTATTCATATAATACTCTGTAACATTTAAAAAAAAAATGTAAAAACTTTGAAAGCTATGAATAGGTCCACAGTTTTGGCTTTAAATATAACAAGTATGAAATCAAATGTCAGCCACACTAAAGAGTTGTTTATAATAACAGAAGATAGGGAAATACAGTACTTTTCGGAGTACTCTAAAAAGGGGGTAAAAATCTGGGTGCATCTTATACACTGAATACAGCATTTCTGGCCTCCAAAAACCCTGCTCCCTTCACCAAAATGGCCATGCAGAGCCTTTAGGAGGCTTCCAGAGCGCTCCTGGGAGCTGGGGAGGGCAGAAATGAGCAAAAAACAGCCTTTTTTTACTCATTGGGAGGGGCAGCCCCCAGGAGAACTCTACAAGCCTCCTAAAGGCTATGGAAAAACAAGCCTGTTTTCCCCAAAAATGGACCGTTTTTTGGAAGTCTGCAGACCGTAGAAACTTTTTTTTAATTTGCCTCTTCAAAATCTTGGTGCGTCTTATACTCCGAAAAATACAGTAGTTGTTTAATACCACTGGATTCAAGGCTGTCTCTGTGACGGGTGAACGAACTGGTGCTTCTTTCTGAATTGCTGGAATCTCCCTTTCCCTCCAAGAGGCATTAACTATTCTGTGGCTCCAACTCCTGATTCTTTCTCTGGTTGCTTTAACCAGCCAGATGCAGCAAGATCTTAATGCCAGAGCTAAATCACAAAGAACTCTGTCAACTTCCTCAAGATCCAGAGGCTCAGAAACCTCCCAGGTACATCACAATACATCACCTCATCAGATTTCTCCATTTTCAAATTGAGAGAATATGAATGATTAGTTGCAAATATTTGGTAATCACTATATGAAGAACCACTGATTGGTTCTTCTTGCCCCTCCTTCCCTTAAAGGGCTCTACGACCGTGATGGTGAACCTATGGCATGCGTGCCACAGGTGGCATGCAGAGCCATTTGTTAGGGCACGGGAGGTGCTGCCCTATCTCCTGAGGCCTCCAGAGGGGGAGGCTGTTTTCACCCTCCCCAGGTTCCTAGAAAGCCTCTGGATCCTGGGGAGGGCGAAAAAAACATGCCAAAAGCAGAGGGGGGCGTGCATAGCATTATGGGTATTGCACGTCCGCATACAACCCCCCTGTGCTCCCCCCGCTTTTGGCAAGGGAGCCAAAAAAGTTTTGCAATCACTGCTCTAGGACATCTAAATACTGTAGCTGAGTGACTTTTTGTAGGTGGAGTGTGAAATAATTCTGCTTTACCATAATTATTCCCATAGTTTCAAGCTTACACCCATATCTGATCATACCCACTTCTTCTCTACTAGTATTGCTTCAGGCATCTCTTCTTACTTTATTTCCTAGAGCAATTCCTAGAATTAAGTATGATTAATAGGCAGGGAGCAGCCACTTGGGAGCAAACGTCTGCAGTGCTTGGTTTTCTCCGTACTTTCTAACAAATTACGCAGTAAAACTAGCCTTTAGATCTTAAGAAAAATCTCCAGATATATCTGGATATCCTTTGTATCAAATGTTTGGGCATCTAATCAACCCGACTTCTCCATGGAAGCTTGTGATCCACCAATTACAAACCACTGATGAAACAGGGCCCCCCAGAACCACATCATGTCTCAGGCCAGATTTAATATGTGGTTGGTTGAGGGGTGGGGCCAGAGCAGGGGTGAAATACTACAGGTTCAGACTGTTTCACCCGAACCGATAGTAAAAATGCTACTGGTTCACTTGAACCAGTAATTTAAAAAATGCTATCCCTTCAGGCAAACCGGTATTTCCGACGATCAGTTGTGACGCATGATTTATATTAGCTAGAAAGCAGGATTTCCTGCTTTCTAGTTAATATAAATCATGTGGCACAGCGGATCTCCCCCCCCCCCCCGTTGTTCACTTATCTTTGCAAGTGTGCTCGGTAGCAGGCCCCACCCACCCGCCCAGGCATCATCATGTCTGTTTTTGACACTCTGCACATGCACGGTACATCCTGCGCACGCTTACATTGCTACCAAAACAGTAGCAAAGGTAAGTTGATTTCACCCTTGGGCCAGAGAGAACCTGGGGCACGCCCATGGTTTTCCTGGGGTTGAAACTAATGCAGTACGCAACATCTGGTTAAACAAATTCAGAAGATTGTCTAATGAGTTTAAGGTAAGGGGACCTGAAATAGAAACTCAAAGCAGATTTCTAACCTGCCCTTCCCTGAAATGGCTCACCACTATCTCCGTCCAGAATTAATTATCCGAAGTCAGCTTAAATTTACCAATAACAAGTTTGGCTAGATTGCCTTCTGTCAGTTTTGATTCAGGAATTTCTTTATCAGAATGTGTGGATGAAATATATCTTGATTTTAGCAAAATATCCATGACCTTTTGATTGACAAGCTAATTAAGCGTAGACTGAATGGCAGGACAGTTAAGCCACATGCAAAAATGCTCGTGTATAGTTTCCCATTAAAATAAAGTTATCGACTAGGATCCCACAAGGTTGAGGCCAGGTTGTTATACTTTCTAATGCTTTTATGATAATTTGGATGAAGAGGTAAGAAAAACTCATCAGACTGGCAAATGATTTAGAATTGGATGGGACAGCTAATACCTTAAAAGTTAGAAATACCTTTTAAAATGTAATTGTTTAGAAAAAAAGGCATTGGAAAAAAAATGGAATTAACTTTAACAGGAACAAATACAGAGGTCTCTTAGAAAACAAATCAGATGTAGAAGTAAAAAATCAGGTTCCTTGGTAATAATCTTTGTGGAAAAATATTGGAATAGTTCTTGATTGAAAGTTAAATATGGTCAGTGTGATGCAAAAAAGGCATTTTTTATGCTATATCACTAGAGCAGTGATGGCGAACCTATGGCACGCGTGCCACAGGTGGCACGTGGAGCCATTTGTCAGGGCACGCGAGGCGCTGCCCTGTCAGTTGGCCAGCGCGCATGTGCATGCTGGCCAGCTGAGTTCACCCCTTTTTAAAGCCATTTTTCGCCCTCCCCAGGCTCCAGAGGCTTTATAGGAGCCTGGGGAGGGCAAAAAGAGCCCTCGTTTTGACTGCTCCAGAGGCTTCAGGGAAGCATCCTGAAGGTCCCTGAAGCCTCCGGAGGGCTTCCGGGGGAGCGGGGGAGGCTGTTTTCGCCCTCCCCAGGCTCCTATAAAGCTCTGGAGCCTGGGGAAGGCGAAAAAAGCATGCAAAAAAATGGGGGGGACGTGGCTGTAGTGCGCGCGTGCACACTGGGTGAGTGTCACGCATTGCATTATGGGTGCAGCATGTCCGCACACGACCCCCCTGCGCTCCCCCCATTTATGGCACGCGAGCCAAAAAAGGTTCGCCATCACTGCACTAGAGTGTAGTTTCCAAATAATGGGGAATACTAGTTCCACTTTGTTAGTGGTGAGACACAATCTTGACTGGTGTGTCTGGTTTTCAGTGTCATGCATAAAAGATGCATAGTAATTAACAGATATGGAAAGACAGTGAGAATGGTCAGGGAAGTAGGAATTAAGAAAGTAAAGGACTTCTAAATGCTATAGTCTTCTAGCGTGATTACTGAGCAGGTTTTGAAGAATTGCCAGGCCCAGAGAATAAACAATGACAAATGAAGTCGCTTCTAAGAAGAGATAGTCCTCGACTTATAACAACAGAAGAGCCCAAAATTTCCACTGCTAAGCAAGGCACTTGCTAAGTGAGTTTTGCCCCATTTTGCAACCTTTTTTTTTTGTCACAGTTATTAAGAAAATCTCTGCAGTTGTTACATGAGTCATAGGGTTGTTAAGCGAATCTGGCTTCTCTCGTTGACTTTCCTTGTCCGTTGCTGCCTGGGAGGATTGCAAATGGTGACCACATGGCCCTGGGACAGTGCAATTGTCATAAATATACGCCAGTTGCCAAGCTTCCAAATTTTGATCATGTGACCCTGGGAATGCTGCAATGGTTATAAGTATGAAAAACAGTTGTAAGTCACTTTTTTCAGTGCCATTGTAAGTACAGCCACTAAACAAATGGTTATAAGTAGAGGACTACCTATAATTTCTACATTGTTGTTCACCTCCTACAGAATCTTGCCAGACTAAGGCAATTATCACATAAGTGTAGATGTACTCTGAATTGCTAGGGAGTTCCAGTCCTTTTCATGCCTACCAGAAATTCCAAGCACTGCCGACTGGGACTTTAGAATATATTCCTCCAGAGGGATATATGAAAGCATTTTTCATATACCTGAAATGATGTCACATAAATGGAATGATAAATATAAATTACAGAAAGGAAAATTCTTATTAAACATTAGGGGAACTGTTTTAAACAAAACTCTTCCACCAATTATTCAGGGAAGAGGTATTAAAAGGAAGATTAGGGAGCTCTCCGTTGGGATTTTTTTCAATTTCCATTCATAATTCTGACCAAGGGATTGGATTAGATTGGATGGCCTAATTGGCTGTTCGTAACATTTTCATTCTGAGATTCCAGCGATGCCTACAGGCCTTAAAATATTAAAACCCTTTCCCTCACTTATGCCTCTGATTAGAACTGCAGCTCTTTAATGACTTTAGTGGCAAGAAGTGATCATAGAAAAAATAGAGCTGCACGACTTGCCTTCATATGAATGCCATGTAGTAAATGCAGCCTACTAAAACTTAATAAAAGTGAGATACTTAAAATGGCATAGAAGCGAATATTTATGAAATGCTCTCTACATGGGGCTTCCCTTGAGATGCACACGGAGACTACAGTTGGTCCAGAATGCGGCTGCGCGGGTGATTATGGTGAGGACAAGGTACTCCCATGTAACACCTCTCCTGCGCGAGCTACACTGGCTTCCTGTGGTCTATCGGGTGCATTTCAAGGTTCTGATTATGATCTTTAAAGCGCTCCATGGCACAGGACCTAGTTACTTGCGGGATCGCATCCTGCCCCATACATCCCTACGACCAATCCGCTCACACAGAGAGGGACTTCTCCGGGTGCCGTCCACTAAACAGTGTCGGGGGGCGACACCCAGGAGCAGGGCCTTCTCTGTGATGGGCCCAGCCCTGTGGAATGACCTCCCCCTTGATATCAGGATTACTTCCGATCTCCGCTCCTTCCGTGTAAAGCTCAAGACCCACCTCTTTCAACTGTCTGGCCTGGCTCAACTGTAGTTTATCCTTTTCCTCCTGACAGTCCTTTTTTAAATTGTATTATTATTTTGGGGTATTTTAATGACTAATTTAATTTTATTATTATTAATGTAATGTATTTTTAATTATTACCTCCTCCATGCATGTATGTATATGTATGTATATGTGTGTATTTTTATGTTTATATGTATGTATGTATATTTTATTGTACGCCGCCCCGAGTCCCTTGCGGAGAGGGTGCGGCTAACAAATTAAATTTCTATTTCTATTTCTAAAGTAAAATGTCAAGAGAAGAGGGGCAAAATTGATTTGGTGGAAAGAGAGTCCCCCTCCCCTCCCCATTTTTTTAGTAACGATTTTAGCAATTCGTATGGCGGGATAGGCCCTGACTTGATAGAAGCTTTATTATTCAAGTCTTATTGAATGCAGCACTTCAACTATGGCGCTCCGTTTACCGTATCTTGTAATTTCCTCATTTTCTTTTTTAGGCTCCAGTTTTCTTGCTCTTCCTGGACTGTACTTGGCAACTGGTTCAGCAGTATCAATCAGCGTTTGAATTTACAGAAACGTACCTTACTGTTCTGTCTGACAGCCTTTACATCCCCATATTTAGCACCTTCTTCTTCAATTCTGAACACCAGAGAGACACCACTACGGTAAGAGGGAAATAATTGCGATTACCCAATGCAGCAAATAGAAACAGTATTTTCATGTAAATGATATGAAATAAATTATTGTGAAAGTGGGTAAAAAAGGGCTAAATGAGGACTGCCTAATCGAAGGAACTGAATTAAAAATTTAAATGATTCAATGATCTGGGATGAAACTGAAATGAAAGAATTATTAGAAGGACTATGTCCCAAGATTTGCATGGGAATAATAACATATTAACAAAGTGTCATTGAGTGAATGTGAAAACCAAGTAGAGGTAGTCCTTGAATTACAACCACAATTGAGCCCAACATTTATGTTGCTAAGTGAGACATTTGTTAAGTGACTTTTGCCCCATTTTATGACCTTTCTTGCCATGGTTGTTAAGTGAATCATTGCAGTTGTTAAGTTAGTAACCTGGTTGTTAAGTGAATCAGGCCTCCCCCATTGATTTTGCTCATTAGAGGGTCGCAAAAGGTGATCCCATTACCCCTGGACACTGCAGCCGTCATAAATATGAGTCAGTTTGCAAGTATCTGGATTTTGATCGTGTGACCCATGGTGATGCTGCAACAATTATAAGTGTGAAAAACAGTCATAAGTCACTTTTTTCAGTGTCGTCATAACTTCAAATGGTCTCTAAATGAACTGTTGTAAGTGGAAGACTACTTGTATAGGCTTAGGCCAGAATTAGATAATACATCAATATGTGCAGGGATATTCTTGCAATATAATTTGTTTATATTAACATTAATTAGCTCTCTCTCTTGGTGGTGATCTTACGAGGCACACCCTTCCAAATAATGACCAGAATTTTGCTACCAGATGAGTAGCAAACTCTTACCTGTTTAAAGCTTTAGGGCCTGGTTACTTGAGGGACTTCCTGTTTCTCATAACATTTGCCTGACTGATTTGAGAGTTGACATGCTCTGCGGTTCCTTTGCTTAAACCATGTCATCTTTCAGGACCTCGGAAACCCTTGTAGCAGTACCTTCTCTTTGCAGTGAGATTCCCCCACCCCACCCTCAACATCTGGGTGTCCCTTGCTCTGCTGTTTTTCAGAAGAACCTTGAATACCTGGCTCTTCACTGAGAGCTTTGGTGAAGGAGGGGGAGACCCTTCACTTCATTGCACTTGACATTTTTTTCTTTTTTCTTTTCTTTTAATTTCTTTGTTGGGAGTTGTCATCTTGAGTCACTGATAGTGTGGCAGCTTACAGGCTTAATAAATTCTTATTATCTGAATGCCCATAGAAGTTCTTAAAGAAAGGCAGAAGTAGCATTTATTTGCATTGGATCAGAATAAAATAAAATAAAATATGCTCACTATATTCAATTTTACTTGTGCCACTTGTGGATAAGCTTTATAGTAGCTTATTATAACTTGGTGATTTATTAAATCTGCCTCTAAAATTGTTTATGAGACAATATAATGAGCTTTGGAAACTGCCCATCCACATTTTAAGAATGTGCAAAAGAATATTTTGCAAAGGAGGACTTCTATAACTTGAGGCAATAAATTCTTACATTTTGACTCAGCTAATTCAGAAACTCCTTTATCCTCTGGGTGTTGTCTGACAGCATTCTCCATCTTCTCTAACCCTAGAAGTAAAGAAACTCAGATGATATTGTATTAGTATAATGTATTAGTGATCCTTAACTACCACTGTGCTGTATAACTGGCCCTTCAAGGTAATGGTAGTAATCCCAAAATGGCTAAATAAAGTCTTAGTATAAGTGGTATTATTGTTTGCCAAGTTTTAGCGTTCCTTCACATACAAATTAACAATCACTCACATACCTTCCTCATCCTCATTTCCTGAAGATGTTACCTAATATGGAAATGACATGCTGGGGATGCAAATTCTAGTTCAAATATCTACCCTGAGCTGGAGTCTCAATTCTGGGAAGCCCAGCCTCTTAATTACAGGGCCACATTAGGGCCACATCTATCGCTCAAGAAAAAAATCCTGTAAACAATATGCTATACTTTCTCATAGAGTCTAAAGTTTGAATGGAGGCACCGTTATCCCCAATATAACAGTGACTACTATAACTCTTCCTGTCCAAGGACAAACAGATGAAAAGGGAGTCAAAATATTGCAAGAATGTTTTTAAAAATAGTAATGCTGCAAATGTAAATGATTTAATGGGAGAAATGTTTTTAAAACATGCTATGATTTATGGAGTATCTTTGCAGTTCTGTTAACATGTATGTGAAGACTGCCTTTATGGAATTGGAACAATGCTGTTATTTTTTCAGTGTATACCAATAGCACTTAGACTTATATACCACTTCCTAGTGTTTTACAGCCCTCTCTAAGTGGTTTACAGAGCCAGCATATTGGCCCCAATAATCTGGATCCTCATTTTACTGACCTTGGAAGGATGGAAGGCTGAATCAACCTTGAGCTTGTCAGAATCGAACTCCTGGAGTGAGCAGTGAGTTAGCCTGTCGTACCGCATTCTAACCACTGCACCACCACAACTCTATTTCTATAAATGGAAAGATAGTGGGAGTAAACAACTTCAGGGGCTGAGCTTCATAGGAAGGCGTTGAAAGAACTCTGATTCAAAGGGAACGAAAGCAAATGTGACTTTAGCAAAATTTATGGCAGAAGATATAACAGATCAGATGTTTATTTTTCAGCAGGTCACCACAGAGTGTATAAATGTGAGACATTTCATTATACATATGTTAATTTGTGGACAGTATATAGTAAAATGAATAAGCTTGAAATATGAAGTGTTTTACTGGAATCTGGAATTGAAGGTTGGTTGCTGAAAGCATTAAGAACAATATTTGATGGTAGTACAGCACAAGGAGAGTTAGCAATTGCCTGTTGTTGTCCCCTTAATTATTTCATGGTCTTATAGATAAACGTATAAGAAACACTTATGGTGAACAATCTAGATTGTTTACTGAAAAATGGAAAAATTGGGGAAAATTTAAAATCTACAAATGCCAGGTAATTCTTCAGTTATAACCATTCAGCAATCATTTATTCAGTGACTATTCGAAGTTAGCATGGTGCTGAATGAAGGTCTTCAAAGTTCTGGCCATTGCAGTGTCCACTATGGTGACATGATCAAAATTTGGGTGTTTGGCAGCCAGCTCTTACTTATGATCCAGTTGCAGCATCCCAGGGTCATGGAACCTGACCCAGCATCACCCAGATCGCTTTCATGCCTAAAGCAGGACTAGAACGCACCATTTCTTGTTATGTAGGTCAGCGCCTTAACTACTATACCAAACTGGCTATTTGATGGCTAAGGTTTACTTTGTTTAATGGTTTGGGTTAACTCTGATGGTCAAAGGGTTTGACAACTTTAAACTGAGACATTCTATTCTATTAAAAATTGAAGTATTGCAGACTGCTGATTGGAGAAAATGCATTTCTGAATTAATTCCAGACTTGTGTTGTTGTTTTTTTTTAAAAAAACAGTATGGCGGAAGTCTTGATACAGAAGGCAGCAAACTTAATTTTCTTTCGGTTTGGGATTGGTCTGTGCAGTTTGAACACAAGGCTCAAGCTTTGCTTAACAACCCTCTTTATGTAGAAAAGCCAAAACTAGACAAAAGTCTGAAAAAAGCTTCCCGATTCAAGGTAAGATATTTGAATATTTCCACTGTAATAACTGGAGGAATGATAGAGATTGGGCTACTAATTCATGATAACATTGTTCAATTAGGGTGGAGTATGTGCATTAAAATAACTATAAACCGTCAATTTTGAGTATATGAAAACATTTTCACAAGGACTCCTTACAAGAAGTAAAAAAGAATGATTCAAACTTTTATGCATTTTGTTTTAACTTGGAAACTGGAATTGAGTTCAGGTCATTCTGATTTTGTCTTCTAAATTTCTTTTACAGCATCAGAGGCAACTCTCTTTGCCCCTGACACAAACAAAACCTCCTCCAAGAAGGGGATTTTTTAAGGAAGAAACAGATCAATTAATTAAAAACATCTTGGGCAAAAGAATCAGCAGGTTGATAACTTCTTCCGATGAACTTCAGAATAGTTCCAGAGAATTCTATGACAGTTGGCACAGTAAACCTGTTGACCTTCACGGACTCCTCCTGCCATGTCTAGAAGGACCGGAAATCAAAGTATGGGCACAGAGATACTTACGATGGATTCCTGAAGCTCAGCTCCCTGGTGGAGGTGCAGTTGCCACTGCCACAAAAGTCCTAAATGTAATGGAAGATGTACAAGGTTTGCAGAGGAAAATAGATGAAAGACATCGTCAGGCTGAGTCTCGTGATGATACCGAAGCTTCTCCTTTTATGAGAAATCCTGCTCGTTTGTCATCGTTATTTCCCTTTGCTTTGCTTCAGAGACATTCCCTTAAACCAGTTTTGCCTACCAGCATTTGGAAAGACTTGGAAGGCGAAGAAGATTTGGCCAGGAGAGATGATGAGTACGTTGATCTAGGAGGTGGTGATTAATGTAATGCTTCCTTTCAATTATAGAATTGAACCATATTTCTGTTCAATTGCCGGAATAAAATTGGTTTCAGGGAGGCACATAATTTCCTTTGGGTTGGGTTCTGGCTAAAGATAATGAGTGAAGTTTTAATACAGAATCTCCACTTTGCTTAAGGACATGGATATATTTTCCATAGACATTGGGGAGAGGGAGGGTTACAACAGCCTTATTTTTTATTAGGTTCTGGTGCCACAGGAAGTAAGATCACTTTTTTTATTATCAGTGTGTAAGAACCTGCTGAGACAGCACGCAAGATAATACTACAGCAGCAGGATTAAACAAAAATGAATATATATATATATATATATATATATATATATATATATATATATATATATATATATATATATATATATATATATATATATATTTCTCTAGCAAGAATCTGTTCTATTTCTCTCCCCCCCCCCCAAATAAATAAGAGTTTTATCTCCCTACCCCCAAAAAGTGATTGTTGAGCAGTCATGGGAAAAATTAAGGTGTTGAAATATAAAGAAAGATCTATTGGAGCCTACCTACTTCAGTTTTAATAAGTGGTGGCATCAAATGTTCATTAGCAATTGGAAAACAGCCTCGTCTGGGAAGGTCATTATTTATTTTATCCTTGATAAAACTGATCTTTGTAACGAGAATCTTATTTTTTTAAAGTACTTTGAATTTGTTAGTTGTTTTAAATTTGATCTTGAGAAATAAAGAGTAAAGACGATCACAAATCCTACTTGTTCTGATCATCCATCCTCTTTAGGGTTCTAACATTTTCATAAAATAAATGGTCTTGAGTTCATCTCCTCCTTACCTCGTAGATGCTCTCTGCTTAGCGTGCGTTTTCTGATCAGTGGTGACTTTAGGTAATTTATTGCCCAGTACGAGAAGCAAAGGAGTTTATAAGGTATCAATAAACTAGAATTGTGTTTGTCAAAAAATTTTGTAGGATTATTATGTTGATCATTCTCACCAGTACTAGTAGTTTGCACTGAACCTCTAGCCCTTCTGTTAAGAAGGCGTTTAAAGAAATGAAACTGGACTTGTTGTCTAGTATTTGTGCTTTCTTAAAGCATGGCATTAAAGGTAATAACGAGTCTGCATGTTGGAATCTCAGATTACAGAAGATTGCTACAATAATACTGCAGTTACAAAAGCCATATAGAAATACTTATTAAACCTGGTCTGCTTATCTTAGAGAGATGGACTTGTTAAATGAACTTCAACATCTAAGTATCATAAAAAACGAACATAATCCAAAGTTAAAAGTAATACACAGGATAAAGCTGATTCATAAACAGGACTATTTTTGGGAGTGTGACGGATAAATTGATAAAGATAGTACAACTTTCACCAGCACTTCCACTTCTTGATTATGCTGGTTAAGCGTCTAGGAAAACAGTTGTCTAATCCAGTCAGTCAATGAGGGAAAAAACCATAATGTCTGATTTCTGAATTAGTTCTTCCTAAGTGCACTTTTTTGCTTTGGATTAAGACTCTGTAACAAATAGAGTCTGCTTGTTCTTTTAGTTTTGTTGGAAGCAAAGATAATGAGTGTTTATTGGAATATGTGTATACATTGGTGAGGATAAAAGCCAAAGTGCTAAAGTCCATGTTGCCTTATGCATCTTGTTAATATGAACTCCTTGAGTTTTCAGAATTTTGAAAAACTTACTTGTCTGTGAGCCTTCCAAAAGCTAGCATTTCATATTTTTCCTTGTAATGTCTGCAACATTTGGTGCGGTTCCTATAGATACTCAAATTTATAGCTGGTTGAATTGTAATTTGAATACTTTTTTTAAAAACACTAACATTAAGCTTAAATATTTTTGACAGTACGATTGTAATATATTGATCGTGGAAATGTATGTATATTTAAGCTGTCAAATGTTTATAGAAAAATATATAGAAGAATTTTTATAATAGTTTATGGAATTGCTCCATTCTAGTCTTGATCAGAACACAGCACTGTATGAATGGAAACTATTTAAATGTATTTTTTCAGGTATTGCGTTATTACCTCTCAGTTTTTACACTGAATACAAGCTTAGCTTTAACAGTACTTAAGGAAAATCTTCCTGTAATTCACTGTAGTCTGTTTGGATACCTGTATTTGTTAATAAAATGTACTTTTACTAATAATTTAAAAACAGTGTTTGAATCATAGTTGTGTTCTTTGTTCCCACATGGTGTCCATTTTGAGTTACTTTTGTATGAATGCATTACGAATAATGGGTCAATAGCGAGCATACATAGCTTATTTCTACAGAGAATTCCGAATTCATTTTACTTTTTGCTTTGAGGTTAATGAAGCCCCAAATCATTGGGCAAATATGTGGACAATTGTAGACTGTCTTGGAGAATGCCATAAAGTATTATGGAGTGATATACAATTCTAAGTACTATTCATATCGGTATTATGTCTGAGGCATCCACCTCTACTCAGAGAAAGATTTTGCATTTTGGCACAGATTTATTCCTTCACTCCCCTTTCGAACCTGTCCAAAATGTGAACATTATGGTCCACATTTTCCAAATATTTGGAAAACACCACATCCCTGTGTTCTTGAAACCCATCAACACATTGAGATAGAGGCTTGTCCATCCTAAAGATTAGACACTAAAACTTAAGAATAATGTGGTGTATGCAGTCCTGTGAAGAGTGTTCTCTACATTGGAGAAACCAAGCAGCCTTTACACAAGAAGATGGCCCAGTGCAGGAGAAAACTCCCTGGAGGACAAATTGGGGGGTTGAACTAACAACATAAATTCAGTTGCCATGACTCCACAACTAGTGTACTTTTCAGTTTTTGTTACCGTATTACATTAAAACTTCTTAAAATGTGTGGGACCCTGTGTTACAACTTCTGCAGAAAGTTGTTCTTTAAAGAAAGCAGATAATATTTTAAGTACAGTTACTCTTGCTTTAGGCAAGAAGCCAGCTGGATGACTTGGAGCCAATCCCTCCCTCAGCCCTAGAATGCAGGCAATGGTAAACCACTTATAAAACCTTGCCAAGAAAACAGCAGGAAACTTGTCCAGGCAGCCGCCAGGAATGACCACTAACTCAAAGGAACAAGAGGAAAAAGATCTTACTCTGCTTGACTTACAGGATCTGTTGGCTTAGAATTTGCTGGGATTTGCAGACATACCTCCTCCTTAGCTTAATGTCAACATATTTTCGCTATGTCACTGCAGGTTTATCAGAAGTCACACTGAGAATGAGGTAATTAGAAGCTCTTCTGGTTGGAGAAAGCTGTCACATAAATGTATGTGGTAAATATAAATATAAGAACATGTTTTCTCTTGTTGGATGTGAGAGTTGAAGCATGATCTTTAAATGTGCTATGGTGTTATGCAATAAGGGAGAAAACAGGCAACATGCAAATACCCTGTTTCCCCGAAAATAAGTCCTCCCCGGATAATAAGCCCAATCGGGCTTTTGAGCTCATGCGCTAAAATAAGCCCTCTCCCGAAAATAAGACATCCCTGAAAGTATTGCAACAGAGCAGCAGCCATGAGGTGACCATGCTCGCCGCCTCCTGCACCTCAAAAATAATAAGACCTCCCTGAAAATAAGGCCAAGCGCTTATTTCGGGGGTCAAAAGAAAATAAGACCTTGTCTTATTTTTGTGGAAAACACCGTAAATTAAAGGCACAGGTTTCCTTGAGTCAAATTCCATTTTGGGAATGACAAGAACACATCCATGCAACAAAAAGGAAATCGTTTTATATTATCTTTGGTTTTTTTTTATCTCCCAGTCTAAACAGGAGTTAAATCCAATCTTGCTTAACATTATTAAGTGCTACCCAAACAGGAACAAACTAGTTATTTCAGGCTGTTATATCCATCTATACTTACGTTTAGTTCACCAGCTCACTTTAAAACATAATTTGTTCAATATTGAGCTGCTTAGAGTATGCAGTATGTAGGTAAGTAAATGCCTAAAATATATGTGCATTCTATTAGTTCAGGAACTGCTGATAATTACACTGGCATGAAGTATCGTAACGCTATAAATTGGTTCTACTCAGATTAGTTTTTCAAAGTGAATGTTTTGAATAATGGAAAGCTGTTTAAATGATAATCCATGAATCTGTCCAGATTGATTTACATGTTGGAATCTTTGAACTTGTCAACAACTCCTGTTGTTGGAGTTACAAAAGATATATTTTGAAAGCATAGAGACTAAGGTGGAAGTGCATAGAGTTACCTAGAATTCTTCTAAAGATGGTTTTGTCCCTGTTTTGTTTTTGGACTATGGCAGAACTGTAAATAAATAAGGTGACACCTCATTGTCCACTTGCAATCCAATCAGGTAGTTCTTATTTTCTGCTTTAGATTAGGATGGGGGTAAAGGTAGTACAGATGGCACTGATATTTCTGCCCAATGCTTTGTTGGCATTTGGCTCACCTGTCTTCCAGGAACAACCAAGGGGCCATTTGAGATTATTGACTGGAAAGGCTCCTATTATTACATTCTACCTGCCAACTCTAGGTGGTACGGCTGCTGAAAAATAATTCATTTTTCTTGAAACCAAGGATTGATTAACATTATTTCCAGAAGCCTTATAAACCCCTGGGCTACTCTATTCAGGCCTGACTTTCTTGTGAATCAGACATAATAAATCATTTTAGGCAGCAGCAAATCAGGAGGAACAATGTATTGCATCTGGTGAGCTGAAGTAGCTAGTTTTATAGGCAGACAAGGAATGAACTGCATGCGTGTGAACGCTGCTTAAGATACCGGGACTGGAAGATGTATCAGATGATTTGGTTTGTGAGAAGATGGCAGGCATCAAAAAACCATTGCTGTTGGAGGGACTCCCTCACCCAGTTGCAGCAGTCTTAAATTTCCTGGTGAGGAAAGCATATGCCTTCTAGCAATGCAGTCTCTCAGAAACCTTTCACAAAGACTTGGGGCTACAAAGAGATGTCTTGTACAATTTATATTTATCTCTCTCCTGATCAGATGGTTGTGTAAGTGTAGACAGGCAAGATGATACATAAACATGGCAGTGTTGACACTGTTCAGGAAAGGAGGAGAATACAATTCCTTACCTGGAAACACCCTAATTTTGCACATGTGTAAGAATTTTGTCATGCATACAAAAGAAGTGATACTTTTACAAAGAATCTGAAAGAAAATATATAGGACAAGTGAAAATGTAAAATGTTTGATCTCTTAGCAAATTGCCAATTATGGTGAGAAACAAGGATAAATGGAGAAATGATAAACATTTTTATTTCAGCTTTGAGAGTCTTAAAAGTCTCAGGGCTCTTAGTAAATTTTCTAGCTTTTATCACAATTACTTTAGTTTTTTTCCCCCAGAGAAAATCAGAGGAGGAGAATATTGGTTATATTGTGAGTATACTGTCCTGATGTATTAGAACTATCCCTTGTTGAGAAAGAAACCAGATTCCTCTTTAGACCAATGCTAAGGAAACAATCTACTTTTAGAAAGGTTTCATTACCAGAAATTGCACTGGTAAATATAATTGCTAGTTGAAACTGATCATTTCTGGCTGAAACAGAGATTAAAACTTGCACAAGCGTATATTCCAGATTTGGAATCATTCTTGATTAACTACATAAAACATATCTTCTTGCCTCTGACAGAGGAAAGGAATATAGTGATAATACATTCAGATTTTTTTTTCTCTGAAAGTGCTGACACTTTTAACTTTTATATATTGTGGTGTCAAATAAGGCAATAAGAATGTATCTTGATGATAAAATCCTTCAGCAAGCTAATAAATTGTGAGGAAGTTTGCTCCGTAGCAATAAATTTCATTAAGTAACCCTGCCATTTCTTGGGTTATTTTGGAATATGCTTTGCTTCTGACATCTTGAAGCTAGACTATATATCACAATGTGTTAAATAGCAGAAGAACCATCTTGCGTTTTTGCTGCAACAAACTTCTAGAAAGATTATTGACAAACGCAGTTCCCAGAACAACAACAGCTCTGAAGCTTACATTGTGTAAACATATTGAAAGGCTTGGAGAGTCAGTTTCTGAGAGAAACCATCAGTGGCTAATAAATATCACTTGTTTGATGGAACTGCAGTAACATTATTCCACATTCTTGACACTGACCTTACAATCATTTATGTACTGTAGGTGTGCAGATGTAGACAGCAGAGTTATGCATGCTTCAGAAATCATTTGGAAGAAATGCTAGCACAGCTTTTCTCAGCTCTTCAATTAAGCAGCCTCCCCCACTTTCATCAGGGTGTCTCCATAAGGTTCAGTGTTTTCACAGTGCTCGTAAATAGCACTTTATATACAACATATAATGCAATCATAATTATTATGGTTTGTCACTTAGCCAGATGTTTAGACATTTTTGTCTAAATGTTTAGCATGTTTATCCACTTACAGAATTCTTCTCAACGGGCATGGGATAGACAGATGTTGTTGATGATGTTAAAGATAGTGTCACAGGATGTAAGCTGTTCTAAATAAAGCTGCTTCTTGCAATTGATTGATGGTGATTTTAGTCAATGACAATGGTATATTATCAATTATTATTTCCCAAGTCTCCATGAACATCTGCATGAAATGCAGCATAGAAACCAAGTAAATCAATCTAATTAGTAACCTAAATAAATAATAAATACCTAAATAAAAACATACCCGCATGCAACTCTTCTGCATGGCCAAACACAATCCTTAGACATTTTAGTTGAGTTTATCAGTAAGTACATGCTATTTATTTTTAAGCACCATTTGTAGCACCTACATTCAATTTTTCCTCTTTTCCAAATAGTAATTATTATCCTATTAATTTGAGATAGTAAGTCAAAAGAATATATTTTCAAAAGTGTAGTACCATATTTTTCAAAGCTGCTGGGGCAAAGGTCATAGATGGAACTAAATGCAGCACGAGATGAACCCAATCCAATGTTTGCAATGAACTCAAGTTCCATCTTTAGACTGTAATTAACTGGAATTGCTTTATCCTCTTTCCAGAAACAGGGCGTTGGTACTTACCTGATACGCCTCTTCTCATAGTGGGGGAGGAGTATCCAGGATGGGTTGACCTTGTCCTCTCATTGATTGGACTGAGTCAGATAAGCTCTTGGGACATGCCCTGGTCACCAGGTACTGCCCAGTTATCGGCAAAGAACTCTATCCGATTGGTTGAACCATTCACTCCAGACTCTTATTCTAGTTTCAAGCCTTTATTGATTTAAACCTTCAACATACAGTAACCATTTAACAACCAAACATAACGCTTTGCTACATAACCATGTCAGAGAGGGACTGGATACTCCTCCCCCACTATGAGAAAAGGCGTATCAGGTAAGTACCAACGCTCTTTCTCCATAGTGAGGGGGAGGAGTATCCAAGATGGGACGTACCAAAGCCTACACGTCCCTAGGGAGGGTGACACCTGAGGCAAACATGTCCAAACTTATGTCTGGTGAGGCCTGGCCCCCACCCCGTGAACAGCCTGTAACACCCTGCGGCCAAATGATGCTTCTGCTGAGGCAAATGAGTCCAACTTATAGTTCCTCATGAATGGTGAAGGGGAAGCCCACGTGGCCGCCCTGCAGATCTCGGTCAATGAGGCCTGTGTGGCCCAGGCTGTAGAGGTGGCTGCGCTTCGCGTGGAATGTGCTGTGATATGGCTCGGTGTCAGCAGGCCCTGTGATTGGTAGGCAGTAGCAATACAGGTTTGCAACCACTTGCCTATGGTGGTGGAAGTCACCTTATTTCCCAGAGACCCCGGCTGGAAGGAGACAAACAGGGCTTCGGATTTCCTGTTTGGCCTGGTTCTTCTGAGGTAAATCCTCAGAACCCTCCTTAAGTCCAAGGTGTGCCACTTTTTCTCTAACGGGTGAGAAGGGTCTGGCAATATCAGCTCCTGCGAGCGATGGAACCTTGGGAATGAAGGATGGGTCCAACTGTAGCACCACTCTGTCTTGGTGGGACACGCAGAGGTCCTCCCTGATGGACAGCGCTTGCAGCTCGAATATCCGCCTGGCAGAGGTGATGGCCACCAGAAAGGCCACCTTAAGAGTAAAAAACTTAAGTGAAACCATTTGTAAAGGTTCAAACGGAGCGCCTATCAGAGCGTCCAATACCCTGTGCGAGTCCCAGGAAGGGTACCTGTGTACTATGGGCGGTTTGAGGTTGGATGCCCCCTTGAGGAATCACCTGACTATGGGATGGTGAGTCAAGCTCTGGTTACTGCCGCTCAGAAGAACCGATGAGATGGCTAAGACCTGTCTCTTAATTGTGTTGGGAGCTAATCCTCTGTCCAGGCCCATCTGGAGAAAGTCCAGAAATTGTGGAACCATGACCTGGACCGGATTGTGCCCCCGGGAGTTGCATCATGTGGAGAAGACACTCCATGTAGCGCCGTAAATGCGCTCCGTGGAGGGTCTGCAAGTGGCCTGTATGGTTTGTATAACCTTTCCAAGTTGCTGGAGATCCAGAATGGTCAACCGTCCAGTTGAGGGACTGAGTCGATACTTGGGCAGTACCTGGTGACCAGGGTGTGTCCCAAAGAGCTTATCTGACTCAGTCCAATCAACGAGAGGACAAGGTCAACCCATCCTGGATACTCCTCCCCCTCACTATGGAGAACATTATGGTAAACTCAGAAGCATGCATGCTATTTTTGTAACAAGGGCTCTGAAATTTTTTGGACGGTATCATAATATTCACTTAAGTCAGTCTGCTCTGTGAGGTAACCTGTCACCTATTTCTATCACTGGAATCCACAGTGGTGGTGCTTGTGTACAAATCAACTTTAGTTCCATGAGTGTCCGTGTATTCTTGAGAATATAAGCATATACATGTATGCACATATGCAGGAAGGGTTATAATTTTCTTTATACCCTGAATAACGTATTAGTGGCTAGATGACATTATTTTACAAATGTAGGTAAAAGTATCTCCTGTCCAGTCATGTCTGATTCTAGAAGGAGTCATCTCAGTTTCTTAACCGAGGGAGCCAGCGTTGTCCAAAAATGCTTCTGCGGTCAAGTGGCCAGCAGGATTTTCCATGTTTTCTACTCATATTTTCATTTCCTGCTACATGGGCAGGAATGTGAGCTAACTTCATTGTGCAGCATTGGGGTCTCATACTGGGCTGCTAGTTTTCCAGCTGACAAACTCAAGTGTCTTTAACTTCTGAGCCATTGCGCCCCTCTATTTTACATACATAGAAGTATTCAAAATGAGCCACAATCTCTTTATATGAAAAGGGCTTGCAAAGATAAAAAAATTATGATCAATTTCATTTTCTGAAAGTGTTCAGGAACAGGGGGGAAAAAATCAGTCGTGACACCAATTGCTAGTTGTAAAGTTCTTCCAAAACAGAAGTAGAGAATTTAAGAAATAAAGAAGTCAAACAATTGACAATTGTTCTATTTGTCTCTTGGATTCAGCCTGAGAGAATAATCTTCCCTTTCCTTTTATTTGATAGGTAACTCAAGGCAGCAAACACACTCCTCCCTGCTCCTTTCCCCCTTCACAACAACCCCGTGAGGTGGGTTGGCCTTAGAGTAAGTGACTGGCCCAAGGTCACGCAGCCAGCTTTCATGACTAAGGCACGACTAGAATTCAGAGTTTTCTGATTTCTACCGTGGTGCCTTAACCACTAGACCCAACTGTACTGCCAATTCTGTCTTGTAATGTGGTTTCATGTGATGCTCCGTAATATTGCAAAATCTGCACAAGGCAGAACACGAAAGAAGCCAAACCAGGGACCACCTCAGGATCTTTTCTTTGAAGTTAGTTTCAGGTGAGTAAAAATAAGAGGAAGTCAGGAGGATCTCAACTGGATGACAAAGACCTCTTTACCTTTTGCCGATACCTAAACAAGACTACAGGTAGTCCTCAGCTTATGACCACAATTGAGCCAAAAAATGTATGGCGCTAAGTGAGAAATTTGTTAAGCAAATTCTGCCACTTTTCTTGCCACAGTTGTTGAGTGAAGCACTTCAGTTGTTCAATTAGTAACGTGGTTGTTAAGTGAATCTGGTTTTCCCCATCGACTTCGCTTGTCAGAAGGTTGCACAAGGGGATCGTAGGGCTTCAGGACACTGCAAAATACGTTGTCAAGCATCCAAATGTAAACCACGCGGCCATGGGGATGCTGCAACGGTCAAAAGTGTGAAGCATGGTCCAAAGTCACTGTTTTCAGTGCCGTTGTAACGTGGAACGGTCACTAAACGAGGAGTAGTGGTATTAAACAGGAACCCCAAGAATGATCGCCGGCCAGTATTTTGCATTTCTCCCACCCAGACTCACTGACTCCACGGGCATCCTTTTCCTTTGCTCGGCTTCTTTTGCCCCTTCGGCCCGGGCTGCTTTTCCTGCGCTTCGCAGGGTGTTGTCTCCCTGAAGAACACGGGAACCCCGATCAACAAGACCCCCGGGAGCCCCACGCTTTCCACATCACCTCAGCAGCCCCGCTCCCGCCGGGGAAGGGCGGAGCGACCCGGCCACGTCGGCCATGCAGGGCCGGCGGGCGGGCGGGCTTTGAAAAGCCGGCCTGCCTCCCTTCCCTTCTCCCTCCGCCTCTTCTGCCACATCCTCCGCCTCCGCCGCCGTCGCTGCTGGCGTCAGCCGAGGGAGTCCGCGCCGCCATATTGGAGGAGACACCGCCGAAGTCGCCCCCGCCGCCGCCGCCGCTTTGAGTTGCCGCAACAGGCGGAACCGGCCCGCCCATCCCGTCTCTGGCCTGCCGGCGACGGCGGGCCTGCGCCCTGCCTGCGGGAACGGAGGGAGGAGGCCGCGGCCTCCCGGGGCTCCTGCCGCTTTCCTCCCGCCGAGCGGGGCCCTCAGGCTCCGTTCTCTTGCCGCCGCCGCCGCCGCCGCTGCGCGATGACTTCGCTGACCCAGCGCAGCTCGGGCCTCGTGCAACGCCGCACGGAGGCTTCGCGCAGCGCGGCCGACAAAGACCGGGGGGCCGGTGGCGGCAATGGCGGGGGAGGCGGCGGCGGCGGCGGGCCGGAGGAGGAAGGCCGGCGAGACGAGCAGGGGGAAGAGGAGAAGGGGGACTCCAAGGAAACGCGGCTCACGCTCATGGAGGAGGTGTTGCTGCTGGGCCTCAAGGACCGGGAGGTGAGGGACGGCGAGCGGATTGTGAGGGAACAAGGGGCAGTTGGGGAGGGGAGGTTGAAGAGGCCGTGGGGGGGGGGGGGGGACATTCCCGGTACAGCGCCGTCCCGATGCGTTTGGACTAAAGCGTAGCTTCCGCAGCCGGGATAGTTGGGAAGAATGGGTTTTGGAGTCTCCTGGAGCCTTAAATGGAGGGTGGGAGGGGGGGGTCTTGAGAGAGCCATTGAAGAGGCAAGAGATTGATATTGCAGGAGGAAAAGGAATCCTCACCCAGAGTTATTGGGGTAGTGAAGAGAAACCATTATAGGAGGATTACTGGTTTAGTCTACCCTAGCAAGTCATCTGGAATCTGGTAGCAGTTTTTTTTACTTTTGGGGCGCTGCAACTGCTTCCTCTGATGCTCTACAGCAGTGGTCCCCAACCTTTTTTGGCTGTGCCCCACCTAAGCATCTTTAAAATCCTGATTCCCCCCCCCACATATAATTTTTACCTTATTCAAAAAGTGAACTCTACTCACATGGAGGAAGCCTAAAAAGGCCATTAACTTGGTTTAAACAAGGTTCAGATTGCCCCCATTAAAAATCACATTGCCCCCCTGTGGGGCATGAGCCCCAGGTTGGAAACCACTGCTCTATAGTCTACACAGCCTCTAAGGAAGTCCGCTCACAAAAGCGTCTCTCTTTTAAATTAAAAAAAAGGGTGCTACTTCTTTTTTTTTCAGGGTAAAGGCTCAGGATTTAGACGTCCGTGGGCTCGTTTCAGTTTGCACAACACAGTTCATTGAACTGACCCAACAAGTTGTTTCCTCTTTTGCACTTCATTGGGCCATAGATTGGTGAAGGTCAGGCTGTGCCACAAACTGACCACATTTTAGCCACTAAGTTGTAGGAGCCCAGCTAACTTGAGTGCCCCCTTCATTGCTTGTTAGAGCAAAATCCTTCAAGAGATGGCTTAAAGAATTGAAGAATAATTGCAATATAATGAATGTGTGTCTATATGTACCGGTATATGGGTATGTGTGTAGATGGATAGATGGATGGATGGATGGATGGATGGATGGATACACACACAGACAGACAGACTGTTTCCCTGAAAATAAGACCTTCCTGGATAATAAGCCCAATCGGGCTTTTGAGCACATGTGCTAAAGTAAGCCTTCCCCCTAAAATAAGACCTCCCCCAAAATATTGCAACATAGCAGCCATGGGGTGACCGAAAACATGGATGGATGGATGGATGGATGGATGGATGGAAATTAAGGAAATAGTATGATAAAAAAAATGGAGCAGTTGATACCATTTGAAGATCAGCTAGCAGGAAAATGCACATTCTTGTTCAAGCTTTTTCAAGCAACTATAATTGCCTGGAATGGAGAAAGCCAGCAATTTAGAAATGTATTTAAAGAGAGTTTACAATGGGAATAAATGTGTTTACCATTACATTGGGGAAGGGGTTCCCAACTCTAAGCTTTTGAATATACTGTAATAGAAAAATTCAACAAGGACTCTAATTAGAAAGTAATTTAGCCTCAAATTTCCTCAGAAAAGTGTTTGCTTGTGTGTGTGTGAGGGAGAGGGGAAGAGAGACAGCGAGAGAGATAGGATTATTTTATGTTTCTTATTTTAGTTGTCTTCCACTATTCAAAATTAACATACAGTTTTTGCTCTGACATGCTAGTACAAGCCATAACACTTGAGACAATAAATTCACTATTTGTATGTTCCTTTCTTACTCAGTCTTTTTTAATTGTATAGATCCCTTAGAATTGTGAGATAGAAGTTGGCACTTTGTTACACTAATGTAATTAGTGTGCCTAAGAAAAAGAACAGAACAGTTGGAAATTATATGAACAAACTTAACCATTAACCAATTAATTACATTGCTATTTAGATATGTAGAAAATGCCACAAACCTCATATGCTTTTCCTAGGAAGGAAAGGTTTATTAAGTATATTTACAATTTATTAAAGTTATATTTGAAAAAGCAAATCTGGAACCTGTTGCATTAAATCTAATTTAATAATAATGTCTTGTTGGTATCTTTATAATACTTTTTTAATGGTACAAGCTTCATGGATAAGAATCAACTTCTTGTGATGAGGTAGGGTGTAGGCTGCAGTCTTATGCTGTGATATCATTTGTTGTTAGGAAATTCATTTCCACTTCAATAAAGGCAAACAGTATGTCTTGCCATGTCACCTTGATTTGAAGATGGTAAAGATTTCCAAATCTAAGCTGGAAAACTTAATTGTCTCCTCCGAGTTACAACTTTAACAATGGATTAATGTTCTGTAGCTACCAAATGATAGTCCTGCTGGAAAGAGGCAGCCATGTTTGTCAGATAAGGTACAAATTGAAGTAAATACATAAAGCATTACCTTCAAAGAGCTGTTACTGACTTGCTTAAAAGATGACTGACTCAATAATTGTTGCTGCCTACAGATATTCTCAAAAGATAGGCAACTATAAACCAGGGGTGTCCAAACTTGGGAACTTTTAAGACTTGTGGACTTCAACTCCCTGGGAGTTGAAGTCCACAAGTCTTAAAGTTCCCAAGTTTGGACACCCCTGCTATAAACCATTGATACTCATCTGAATTTATAACAAATCAATGTATGATAAAGCTGTACTCTTTTTATAGTTCTCATACGAGTATTTAATTTTATTTCTGATCTGTTGATTTGCAGGACTAGCTGCAGTACCATTAATAACAAAGATTCACAAAGGCAGTCTTAGCTGCAGAGTTTTCATCCAGGTGTGATAGAAGGATTCTATGGTGTGAACCTTCCGTACCTATGATGAGTTTAGCAGTAATTTTGAATATGGAATCAGAATGTGATGTTGTTTGATTAAAACCTCTGATATAGTATATAGTATGGATGTAGTCATGCAAGATTTTAGATATACATCTTATGGAATGGAGAACAATTTTTGTTTTTTTGTCAACTTTTGTGCAGGCAAGGTAGTGATTAAGATTCTGCATCATATATATAAAGTTGTTATTACACTTTTGCCTTAAAATTAATTGCTTTGCAATTTAATATTGAATTACATTTAATATGTAAATGTAAAGGCTCCTTCTCTTTTCTCACAGTAAATAGTATTTATAAAGCACAGTTAAATATTCTGGAGTTCAGAATTTTAAAAGCATTTGTAAATGAAAATTTTCAATAGATACATTTTTAAATACAGTTAGTCTCACTAAGCTCTCTTGGGATATAAATTCCATTATGTTTGAAGTCGCTATAGAAATTATAACTTCCATAATTTAGAATAATCCTCAAGTGGCTAATAGTAATGCAAGTAGTCGTTGACTTACGACTGTAGTTGATCCCAAAATTATAGTTGTATTTTGTTCCAGTTGTTAACAAGTCATCATGTGACTATATCCACTTTTATAACTTTGTAGGAGTTGTTAAGTAAATGCTGCAATTAACATTAACATGTCTGCAGTTCCATTGTCCACAATGTACGTGGAAGTAAATGCCAGTCATGTGACTGCAGGACACTTGCAAACAGATCTAACTATGGGTCAGTTGCTGAGCACCCAAAATGCAATCATATGCCCTGGGACAAGGGGAACTGTGGAACTTAGAATCCAGGTCTTTGAGTAACCCTGAGGAGTCCATTGTAAATGTGAACATTTACTGAACAGCTGATCATAAGTTAAGGAGTACTGTAATGAAAAATAACTATCATTTCATTTATAGACTTCGTCAGCCATACACCTCTAAAACCATTGTCTATATGGTCACACACCTACCATAGGTGTGTGAAGTAACAAAATATTGTAAAGTCAGTGCTTGCATATAACCCAGAAAATAACAGAATAATCTTAATTTGCATCGAAGGCAAGCCAATCAGCATTACACTGATACTTAAATCACTGATGCTAGAAAAGTAGAAACCGAATAGCTCTGATGACTTGAAACATTTTGCTAGCACAACAGTCAAAAAAGATGTTATGTAAGATGGAAATGCTACCGTGGAAGTAGAATAGCATCTGGGCTAAGAGGAACATTTAGCCTCTGTACGAAACCAATAGAACTTGTAAGATTATTGGTGGCGCAGTACTGGAAGAGGGAAGAATTGCCTACTATTCAAGAATGGACGCTAAAAGTAATAAATCTAGCAGAGATGGCCAAAATTACAGCATACTGGAAGGACCACTCAGATGAGAAATACAAGTTCGAATGGAAAAGATGGATTGACTGTATTCAAAATAAATATCGGACTAAAAAATTTCAATTAGCTTATGAGTGAAGGAATAAGGGATGTTACAACTTACCTAAAGTTAGCATTACAAGTGGGAAATTAAGGCACAAGAGGAGGTAGGATGTCGAATTCAGTTAGCTTATGTTAGCATATGATTGTTAAATGTTTATACCCTGCATTTTGCTCTGGGAGGTTGGGGGGAGGGAGGGTCAGAGGGTGGGAAAGGGAAGGGGCAATATTTGTAAAATTTATTAAAACTTTTAATTAAAAAAAATAGAACTTGCAAAAAAAAATCAGTGTTGCAGCAAATGCCTTTTTCAGAAACACTGCTGTGACTCTACACAGATGGACAATACTGAAATCAGATTGATTATTAACTGCAAGCAAAGATAAAGAGGCTCTATTTAGTCAGCAGAAAGACTATGGCTCAGATTATGAAATCCCTCTTACAAAATTACAGCTAAAAAAAATAAAGGCTAAGAAGATACAACTTCAGCAAATTATCAATTGAAGGAAAAGAATAGATTTAATAGATTAGACATGACACATAAGTACTTGAACAACTCTAAACTGCAATTTAAAGCATAATTAAAAATGAAGCAAACAAAAATATGGGGGATGAGTAGAAATTGCTGTCTGGTGGAGTTTTGAAAACTGTTGCAAAAGAGACAGAATAAAATTTGTGTAAACTGAGTTTGAAAGAAAATCAACACAAGAGAAGAAGTTACATTTAAGTATGCAGTGTACAGTAATAAAATAGCAATTGAAAAGGAAGTACAAGAAGTTTTAAAAAACTACAGAAATGAAATAAAGCAAAAATTACTGTAAATGGTATAAAAGAATAGATATTAATATATGGGAAAATTAATAAATGTGAAGTTTTATACACGGACTAAAACCAGACATTGATTGTAATTAGAAAATATTACTAGCATCAAAACATTGATTGAATTGATGAAATACCAGGATATTTGTTTAAAACCCTACAGTATGATGCAGCTGAAGTGGTACTTGATGTTTTCGAGCATGTATGGAAAACAGTTGGAAAAGATAGATGTATATTCCAGTTACAAAAAAGGACAGCACAAAATGCTAATCCTTTATTGATTATATGTAGAGTTTTGATTCTGTCAATCACAACAAATTGTGGACCAGGCTTTTATTATATTTCATATAAAATTGAATTATTTGTTTTTCTTGAAGTATGAAATATTCTCAATTTTCTCCATCATTACTAAAAAGCTATCAGTACTCATGTCTCTGTTAATGTTATTTCTCTGCACTAAATATTTTGTCTAGATCGGTCATAGCCTTTCTCTCACATAGAAAACTCTCCCAAATTGAAGATCCCTTGTGAATCTGTAGCTTAAGAAGATAAAAGCCTAGAATAAATTCAATTTCTTCTCTGCCTATTTGTATTATGTGGATACTTCCTGCTAATATTACCTTAGTTTGTTAACATTAAGCAGCACAGCGAATTTTGTACTTGCTGATCTAATTTTTGTTCTAATTATTTATTCTAGCCCAGTATTATATGATATGCTTCCTGACTATCACATAAATTATCAGTGTGAAGATGCAATAGCTCAGTATACACATTTCTTATCACCTAAGTGGGGTTCAGAACAGAAGTGGTATTCAGCCAGTTCTGACCAGTTCTAATGAACTGGTAGCGGAAATTTTGAGCAGAGAACTGGCAAACACCACCTTTGGCTGGCCCCACCCCCATCTATATGCTGCCTCCCGAGTCCCAGCTGATCAGAGTCCTAGCTGATCAACTGGATCTTCTTCTGTTGCCCTGCACAGGAGAACGGAAGCGGAACGCAGGTTAGTGGGGTGGGGTGGAAATGGAGATTTTACGGTATCCTTCCCCCAGGAGTAAGGAGGAAATGGGGATTTTGCAGTATCCTTCTGCTGCCACACCTACCAAGCCACACCCACAGAACTGGTAGCAAAAAAAAAATGAATCCCACCACTGGTTCAGAACCCAGAGGGGCTTCTGGGAGAAGTTTGAAATGTTCAACCCTAGAGTTTCAGACATTCTGCTATCTTCCTCATTTATAGAACCTAATACATTTCCAGGATATGAACAATGGAAAAGTAGCATTAAGTTTTGCTTGGGGGAAAATCTAAGTATGAAACAAAAATTAGCAAACAGCTGTAGGGATGTAAGATCTGTTTGCCAGCATATTGGCTAAAGGCTCAGTGATAGTGTAGGACAGTTGGGTTTCAAGCAAGAGAGTCAAGTCAACTAAGATAAATGGTTAAAAAAAATTAAGTTATAAAATGAAAAATAAGTCAATCTCTAGGCCTATAAAATATATATCCAAGAATTCTTAAAAGTATTAAAATGTTAAATTGGAAATATGCGACTTGTCTTTTAAGATCTGAATTTGTTTTTGAGAAGTGAAAAGTAGCTGATATCACTTTGGTTTAAAAATCAAGGAAGGCAATGGGGAATTATAGTTCAGTTAGCTTAGCATCATTTTAGATAGTATGGTAGAAAGTATTGTTAAAGAGAAAATAGTCAAAACATATAAAGGGAAAAATCTTACTGAAAGAGAATCAACATTTTTGAAAAAGTAAGCCTTGTTTCATTAATTTTAAACTCTTTTGAGGGAGTCAATGAGTATGTTGACTAGGATGAACCCATAAAGAATACATAGTTGAACTTTTAAGAAACCTTTGATGAGGCACCGGTGGACAGTCCTTCGCTCTTTCCAGGGTTGTCCCACAGGCCAGATCTAAGTTTGACACTCCTGTTTTATATTGTAACATTTGTGTAGAAAAATGAAAGAGTAAATATAGTTTATTTTAGAGGTGAATGATTTACGTAAAGGAGTTTTTCCACCCCTCCCCAATAGGTTATGATTATATCTACTTAAAGTAAAAGCATTTTTCTTGGTTCGTTTCAGATTAAAACTTGCCTTTAGATATCTTAGGTATCTTCAGATATACAATTCAGTTTATTAATATTATTTCAGTAGTAATGTTCTACTTGTTTCTAATAGAAACAAATTCAGGTTTTTTGCGCGTTAAAGCCATTTTGAGTTCTAAATATAAACGATCACTGTTATATTTAAGATAGTTTAATATTGTTGGATGTTACTGTCAAGATGAAACTTTGTAACATATTCATAAGTACAGGTAGCATTCCGGTTACAACAGCATTTGGGGATGGAATTTCTGAAGTTAAGTGATGTCATAAATGATTGTAAAGTTTGATGGTCGTAAAGTCTATGTCCTTATCAAGAGCAATCCTTGCACTCCTGGCTGCCATGGTAATCCTCGAACTGTGCAGGTTGCTAAATGGGAAGAGGTGGGAGTCCCAGGCATGTAGTGAAGAGGTAAATGTGGGAGCTGCAGGAGGGTCTTTCAGGCAGACACTATGGAGCTCAAGGGATGCTGTGAGCAGGTGCTAGGAGGTACAGGTGGACTGGGTAGGGCCTCAGGTGAATGCTAGGCAGCATGAACTGGTGAGGGGGCACTGAAGGCAGGCACACACTAAAGCAGTGATGGCTAACCTTTTTGTCCTTGCATGCCAAAATCTCGCGTGTGTGACAACGTATGTGCCCACACCCATAATGCAATGCACCCCTCCCTCCTGTGCATGTATGTACAACCCCCCCTGTGCTTCCCTGCCCACCCACCTTGCATGTGTGCAATCCCCCCCACTCTTTTTTGGGCCTAGCAGGCCTCCCTGAAGCCTCCTGAGACCAAAAATGGGCTGTGGGGGGGGGAAACACCCCCTGTGCATATGCGTGCAACCTCCTCCCCCCCCCATGCATGTGCGCGCGTTTCCCTCATGCATGACAGAGATACAAAAATCAGGCACGCCTGGTGGAGATGGGCTAGGCAATGGCTCGCGTGCCCACAGAGCGGGCTCCATGTGCCACCTGTGGCACACGTGCCATAGGTTCACCATCATGGCACTAAGGAGTGCAGATGACCACTAGCAAACGCAGATTAGAAGTTGTTATAGAGTACATATTGTAGTAGGTCTCCTCAGGAGAAAAGGTGGTGAAAGCAACTTACAACCTTCCCTGCTGGCTTCCCTATTGGTTGTTGTGGAAAAGTGGCAGGGGAAAGTTGCAAATGGTGGTCAGGTGACTGAGGGATACTGAAACCTGTCAAAAATGGGGACCAGTTGCCAGGCACCCAAATCATGAGCACATGGCCATGGGGTAATGCAACAGCTAGAAATTTGAGGACTAAGTACCACTTGTTCAGTGCTGTTGTAACTTTGAATGATTGCTGAACAAGTGGTTGTAACCTGAGGACTGCCTGTAGTGTGTTTGCTTTCAGAAGTATGGCCAAAAAATTGATTATTCAATGTGTTATGTATTTCCTGTGTGTTGTAGAATTCTAAGTTTGCTTAAAATTAGTCTTAAAAGTTATAAAAATATTTGTGGCATTATTGAGTCAGGTCCTTTTCTTTTCTTCTGATTTCTTCTGATTCTGAGAAAAAAAATCCTGCCATCAATCCAGATGGCTACTGTTCTGCAGTGTAAACATGCTTAACAAAAATTAAATACTTAGGTTTCTTTCATTCCTGTATGAATGATATGAATTAATAGGTACATTTGTTTTATGAAATAGTTTATCCCTTGCTGTGTTAATTCCTTGTCCAATTATCTGACAGTAAATTACCTGATTGGACTTATTTCCATATTACGTTTATAGGAGAGCACTGTAAATCACTGACCATAGGAAGAGACAAATTAAGTGGAATTCCTGGGTCTCTTTATTATTTATCTTCAGTTTGTGTGTGTGTGCGTGCGTGCGTGCGTGCGCATGTATGTGTATACCTACCTACCTACCTCTCGGTTTTCCCTACTTTATGTTCAAATATTAGATTTTAAAATGTAGTATGAAACATCTAACAGCAAATCATCTACAGTTACAGACTTGTGGCTTTATATTTTTTAGACATTTAGGGCTTTTTATACCTTTTTGTATTGTATTACAATTGTATTGTGATTTGTAAGCAAATTAGGTGATTTATAACTTTATTCAAATTGTAATTGGGCCTTTGCTCAACTTTATGTTGCTTGGCACCTATGCCCTTTTTCAGATAGCTCTTAGCTCACTCACTCTCTGGTCACCTTCCATCTTGATCAGGGGTGTCAAACTCATAGCCCGCGGCCCTAATGCGTCATGCTCTGACCACGCCCCAGTTTAGCGGAAGGGGGAAAAGTCGAGATACGGCTCGTGATGACACCTTGATGAAGCGAGTTTGACACCCCTGAGCTAGACTATTGTAATGCACTCTTCATGGAGCCACCCTTGAAATGTATCCAGAAGCTTCAGCTGGTACAGAATGCGGCCCCACAAGCAATCTTGTGCACCCCAAGGACAATGCATGTAACACCTCTGTTGCATGAGCTGCATTTGCTTCTGCCCCCAATTCAAGGTGCTGGCTATGACATTTAAAGCCCTACCATCTTTGCCCCATTGGCCTGTCCCATTCGGTGAGGAAAGAAAGGTACGGTATGTTGCAGCCCCCCCTTAAAGAATTTGCCTGGTGGGTTCTAGAAAGGAGCCTTCTCTGCCCATGCTCCAACATTTTGGATCCACCCATGCTCTTCCCCCCCCCCCCATCGTGGATCCGCCCCCTCGGCCCCCTCTCCAGATGTGAGTTCAGAGGAGGATGATGAGTTTGAGTCTGCAGAGGAAAGTTTGGAGCTGAGTATTGGTCGGGGCTCAGAGAATGCCAGCCTGATGGAGCAGCCTCACCTGGGTCAATTGGACGAGCAACAGCTGAGTGAGGTGAGCCACAGCTCCAGGAAGTTGGCCAGGAGTCTCCAGACCAGGATCGGGAGCAGCTGCCCCTCCCCTCCCCGTTAGCAATGAGGAGGAGGTGGAGTCCAGACCACCTCCTCCTGATCCAAGGACATGTAGAGGAGACTGTCACAATGCTAGTCAGCTAGACTACTCGTAAGGAGGCTACCTCAACTCTCATGAAGAGCTTGTACCAGCATTGCCTACTTAACCTTGCCCTGAGGACTTGAGTGTTGCTGGAGCAACCTGCTCAGTTCTGTGCTTTGTGTTCTCATGCTGTGCATCCTGGCCTATTTCATTCCTGGCCTGCTTTCCTTGGACCCGGTTACCCAGTGACTCTTGCTGGACTGAGCCTGGTATCTGGACCTGTGCAAAAGGGATGCTTTCTGAGGACCTGTTTGGGGGGTTTGAATAGACACCTGTTTTGCCATAAGTGGACATGGCGGGGCAGGGAGCAGGGCAACGTACTCCCAGAAGTGAGTCATGCCCCCACTTCCTTGACCTTGGAAGTATCTGAATACCTTTCTCTGTTGACTTGCATGGGGCCCACAGAAGAGCATACAGTCATGAGGCTGGTTAGGCCTTGAAGGCTCTTCCCCCGCCTTTTTAATGTTTAATTTTCATTATTCTCTTCTTGTTTTTATTGCCTACTAATATAAAATGTACATACAACTTTGGATGTTTTATCTCATACTTGTACACTACCCAGCGTCATTCTGTGGGGTGATTTCTAAATGTGATATGCAACATAATTCAGTTAATAGACGAGCTGTACATATGTTTATTATTGAAGCATTCTTTTGAAAATATACGAGCCAGCATTAAAGTTCAGAGCTTTCCAGAGTTATTTTATAGTGCTCAAAGAAAGACTATATTATATTGAATATTTTCCATTCCATTTCTTTTTAATGCCTCAGAACCAAAATAGCTTTGAATGTTCTTAATTAAAACTAACAATAATTTTATTTGGTAAGTAAAGATTGGTGTCCTAATTTTATTTTTTTTAATTCCTTTTGTCTGGATTCGCCTTTATGTAGAAGAAAGGGCTTCCTCCATTTGTGGAAGAGCCTGCGATATTTTATATTCACTACAAGTTGGAGTAACTTTTCAGAAGCAGAGAAATTGGTGCAGGTGAATCTATGACAATTATCTTGTCTCTTCTTTTGGCAGTTACAGGCTAAATATGATTAGACCAGTGTTTCCCAACCTTGGCAACTTGAAGATATCTGGACTTCAACTCCCAGAATTCCCCAGCCAGCATTTGCTGGGGAGTTTAAGTCCAGACATCTTCAAGTTGCCAAGGTTGGGAAACACTGGATTGGACATATGCTTTACACCAGGGGTGTCCAAACTTGGGAACTTTAAGACTTGTGGACTTCAACTCCCAGAATTCCCCAGCCAGCATGGCTGGCTGGGGAATTCTGGGAGTTGAAGCCCACAAGTCTTAAAGTTCCCAAGTTTGGACACCCCTGCTTTACACAAATATAAATATTTATAAAGCTTTCTTAATAGTTATATAATGAATAATTATGAATGAAGATATCAAAACTGCATTTTCAGTTCCAAATTAGAGAAAAGAAAAAGCTTTTTCAGCAGTATTTCTCCAATATAAAGATAATATAGAACAAGCTAGGAAAAAAGGAGAAAAAAGTGGAAACATTTGTTATATAAGGGAGTAAGAAAGTTATCTAGAACTTGTTGATGTGATTATCCTTTTTACTGTTTAATAATCTGTTTAGTTAATTTACGGGTACACATACATGCGGGGAAACCTCAATATGCATGTAATTGTGGACTTTGTATGTATCACAGTCCCAACTTAAGAACATTCCTGTAAAATTCTCAGCTCTCCAAATCCTGCCCCCATAATGGAAAGAAAAATGGAAAAAAAATACTTCTTCATTAGTGTTTAATTTATTTTTGTTGCAACTATTTTGTTGTATCAGAAAACCACAGAATTTTTTTATCTTGGGGTTGTATATTTGTACTTATTCTTGTAATGCATTTACCCAAAAAATCAGTTATGCATTTTCCCCCCTTTAGGGTTATACATCATTTTGGAATGATTGCATTTCATCTGGGCTCCGTGGTTGCATGTTAATTGAATTGGCACTGAGGGGGCGTCTTCAGCTTGAAGCATTTGGAATGAGACGTAAAAGTTTGCTATCTAGAAAGGTAAGCACAGAAAGTAAACCTCCGTACTTATCCAAAATCTTTTTCCCTTACATTTTTACATATGGTAATATTTATAAATCTAGATATTTATATCAGCGTTTCTAAAGACACTGCAGGAAGTGGCTAATGGCTAATCAACAAGTTCGGTACTTTTAATTTGCATAGCTCAAAAATTTGGGCAAGCTTATAAAAGTACTTAGCATATGAAATGTGTTAAATCCAAGGTCTAGTTAGGGAATGAATCACTCAGTGTTGCTCTTTCGGTTTGATTTTATTGGCATTATATAAAGACAGTCCCCATCCCGTCCCCCCGCCCCTTCTTCCTGGAGAAATTTTGTGAAAAACACCCACTTCATTCTCTACCACAAATCTGGTTCCATGGGCAAACTGTTCTGTCAATATAACATTTGAATCGGCTATGTGAAAAGCAGGTTTGAAAAAATTCCACACTGTTCCACTGTTCAGAATTAAGCTTTGCACAGCAGACATATTGCTTATGTACAGCTGTGCTTAGTTGTGATTAATTTAAAATTTCCTTTCTCCTTTGCAAAACACAGAAAATTGATAGATTTGCCAAAAATGCAGGAATGTTCCTTGAAATTCAACAGCTGTAGAGTCATAACTTAGATGTACTTTTCTTTTTTTTTATTTTGATACTACATCCAAGGAAGACTTGATGTTTAGACAATACAGGCAAATAACTTGGTTCAGAGATAACAGAGTAGAAACCCGTGGCCTTCAAATACTTTTAAATTACACCCCTGTAGATGCCTAATTATTGCCTGTGCTAGTTGGGCCTGTTGTACTTTAGCAATACTTTGGTTTCTAAAAGATTAGGTCTTTACAGTCATTTAGTATTTATGGGCTTCAACCTAGTGTTTGTTATATGAACTTTTAATTGCAGTTAGAGATTATTTTTAAATTAACAATTCCAGAACGTTGCAAAGTACTTACTAATCTAGCAGCTCTTAATATTGTATTAAACTAGGAATGGGCAATTTGATGGAAGTGGGGTAGAAACTAGGCTCTTCTTTTTCAAAAATAAATCCTTAGTTGAAAAAGGTTGGGCAAGAATATAATCTTAAGATTTTCTTTATTTTTTTTACTTTTTCACTTTGGGGGAGCTTTTAAAGAACTATTCTAGGTGTATTAATTGCATCCATGATATAATTTCATAATTTATTCTAATTTTTCCAGTAGCCAAAATGTTGGTTATAAGATGGGCAGCTATATAAATCTTTTAAATAAAACAAATGAATATTTGTGTCTGATGCCAACATTTAAGGAAATTTTGAACTGCCGGTCGCTCACCGTTAAAAACAATTTGTTTCAATCATGATTTTAATTAACCATTGCCTTAGGGATCAAGTTTACATGTAACAAAGTATAAAGCAGGTGTTTACACAGTATAATCAAACAATGGACAGCTATATTACAGGACTTTTCCATTATCTGTATCAGTGGTGAAATTCAAAAACTTTTATTACCAGTTCTGTGGGCGTGGCACGGGAAGGATACTGCAAAATCTCCATTCCCACCCCACTCTGAGGCCAGCCAGAGGTGGTATTTGCCAGTTCTCGGAGCTACTCAAAGTTTCCGCTACCAGTTCTCCAGAACCTGCTGAATTTCACCCCTGATCTGTATGTTACCTTTAAAATGGGCATCCAACTTTGATGTTGAGCTTATAAGAATTATTGTAGTGTTTAAATTCAGCTACTGTTCTCATCCCTTCTTTCTTTTTAACACCCAGTACTGTTTGAAGTAACTACAGTGTTCACTGCTTTTGGTCTGATAGTTCAAAGTTCCATCTTAAACCGTTATTCCACTCTTCTCCAAAACAACCTGTCATTCTGGGATCCTCAGTGGATCTGCCTCCTCCTTGGTTATCATTTACATCTGTAATCATTCATCTGTTCATGTAGACTTGCCTTGTAATGTTTGTAATGTTTCTTTCTGGCCTTAACCTACTTCCTTTATATTGAGTCTCACATCTATTTTTCCACTTTCCTTGTAAGCATTTAGAAATATTCTATTCATCTTTGGGTTCATTTAGTATGGCCTGAATCTCTTCTAGTAAGCCCAGGAGGAAAAGTGACTCTGCAGTGGACAATAATTGTTTTAATTATAAATTGTTGAGGGACCTCAATAGTCAGCAGTATTTTTAATTAAACTAAATGCCATGCATTTTCATTAGAGTTGTAAGTCTCTAAAAGTGCGTGAAATACAACAACCTTGAAGCAGGTCTCCCTCAGCTGCTGCAATTCTATTTTGTTCCATCCTCAGTACAAAATTTGATCCTTTCAAGTGTTTCACCTTGAGGATTGCAATTAAACTTTTGTTTTGAAGCTTTTTAAAAAAAAATACTAATATAAAAATGTAGTAGTTTTGTTTTTTCTAATCAAACTTCAGTGTCTAATCCTGATGTATGTTTAACGCAGTCTAAAATTCTCCCCTCACTTAATTTGGAGCTAGTTGTTTAAGTGCCTGCTAAATAACAACCCAAGATTGTGAGCTCACTTATCTTGGTGGCTCTGGAATAAAGAACAAAATGCTTGTTTTGAATTCTCTGTTTTTTTCCTATAGCTGGAATGCTTAAAATATTTTGAATTTTATTTAGCTGCAATGCAGTCTCAAAAATCTTCAGGTATTATTGCTTTGGTTTTGAGTTTGAAGCAAAACGTTTTGTTTGGTGGGTACTTTCTCATATATCATGCATTCCATTCATGCCCTCCGTTTAATAATCCCTCAATAGTTCCTGCTGATGTTGCAGTTTGCTTTTTAAATCTCTCTGTGTCCATTTTTTTTTTGTATCCAACCCCCCCCCCCCCCCCCTAGTGAGAGTACATCTTCTTGTACTGAGGGGGAAGATAAGTTCTTCCTTTCCCCGTATCTGCCATCCTGAGAAATACTCTGCCTATATCACTTGCTGCTTTTTAGAAGTTTAGCTGGACTTTTAAGTGTGATTATAGAATGTGAAGTTAACAATTGATCAGATACAACAGGGGTGTCAAACTCATGTCATCTTGGCAGCGTCACGTGATGTATCACAACTTTTTTCCCCCTTTGCTAAACCGGGCATCGGCATGGCCAGCACGTGATACATCCAACCAGTTGGCCGCGAAGTTGGCAACCCTGAGATACAAGATATTTTCTTTATTTAGGAAGACAGATTGGCCCCAGCAAGAATATTTATGAGCTCTATTGGGATCTCTTTGATCCTATTCACCCTGTTGGAACTGTACATCCTCCATATTTGGTGTAATAGTATGAGAATGAGAATTATAAGAATGAAAATAACCTTAGAAGACAGGAGGAAAAGCTGTAGAATAGATAGGACAACCATTATGCAAAAGGTATTGCACTCTACAGAAGGAGGGAGGCAGCATCTTAGAAGAGACTGCCCCAACTCCCCCAATTTTTTGGAAGTGTTGGTAATCATGATTGGTGCTTCTTTTATGGACCACCTCAAAGAGTTGACACTTGGTCTAATATCAAAAGGAGAGTGGATTTGGCATTGAACAGATTAAGCAAGAGCCATTATCCATAGTTGCTTTTCATTCTCTTTCCAATTACTTCCACATTCCCTTTAAGATCCATACAATTGTTTTTTGCATTTAGTAGTAATGTTCTCTGTTTTTTTAAAATCTGTGCTGACTAGATAGCAGTGGCTTTAATTGCTTTGCTTCCTGGCACCTTTTTTGTTTGATCAACATAGGGATATATCTGAAAGAATCATACTGTTTAATTATCCTAGCCATTCTTTTCTGTGTCTCTGCATTGACATGGATTTCTGTTTCTCTGTGATTGTTAATACCACACTCTAGTAATCTGGAATAATTATTCTTCATTTAAATTCTTCATATGATCTACAGAATTGTGTCATGAATTTCATAGCTTGCAGAAGATACTGAGTTTTGATTGTGAATAGTGAAAAGACACTTGTCTCAGCCTACAGTCTTTAACCCTTTAATTGTAAAAAGCCATATGGTGTTTAGCCATGTTCTCTGTACTTGATGTTAAGAAATTAAAATTTGAGGTGCTCATTTTATCTATCGTATTTCCAATCAGGTGATCTGCAAATCAGATGCTCCTACAGGGGATGTTCTACTTGACGAAGCTTTGAAGCACATTAAAGAGACTCAGCCTCCAGAAACAGTGCAAAACTGGATAGAACTGCTTAGTGGTAAGAAATATCTTGTGAAAAAGTAACCTCTCTGAATGCTTTCAAATTTCTTTGAGCTGCCATTAATTACATACTAGTGTTTAAGGCACAATTTTTCAAATTGTGATCTTCTGTCTTTGGGCCATATAATGTGTTAAATCAGTAGTGTTAATCCTCTGAGATTTGGGGGGTAATCATTTAAAATTCCTCACAATACGATAATCCAGTAAAAAGTATGTATTGCTTTGGTGGGATAGGGAGTTTTATTGTGAATGTAGTGCTGTGTTCCTAATATTATGGCAGTTTGGATTAGCTTTGCTTACCTGACTTGGTTAATCGCTTTTTGGCTTTCAAACTATTTGAATCAGCAGATGCTCTTATTATCTTTCATTTCTTGTTTTCCACAATTTTGATTGTATACTTTGATATAGTACTATTTTTTTCATGCTTAGAAACTACTGTAATAACACCCACCAAGATTTTGAAGAGGCAAATTAAAAAAAAAAGTTTTTGCACTCTGCAGACCTCCCCAAAATAGCCCATTTTTCGTCAAAAAAAGAGGCATGCATAGCCTTTAGGAGGCTCGTAGAGTACTTCTGGGGGCTGGGGGGGGCAAAAACAAGCAAAAAATGGGCCATTTTTTGCTCGTTTTTGCTCCCCCCCCCCATTCCTTCCCCATTTTTGTCAAAGAAAGGACATGCATAACCTTTAGGAGGCTTATAGAGTGCTCCTGGGGGTCAAAAATGAGCAACAAATGGCCCGTTTTTCACTCATTTCTGCTCTCCCCAGCCCCCAGGAGCACTCTGGAAGCCTTCTAAAGGCTATGCACAGCCATTTTGGTGAAGGGGGCGGGGTTTCGGGAGGGCAAAAATGCTGTATTCAGTGTATTAGACACACCCAGATTTTCACCCTCTTTTTTGAGGGAAAAAGATGCGTCTTATACTCCGAAAAATACAGTAACTATTGGGATATTATTTTTGAATCTGGTATTTTTTAGTTTTGTGAACAGAGATAGAATTCAGAAAGGAATTATAGGAATTCCTATAATTCAGATTGAAGAATGTCATCATGGAATTTAATAGAATTGTTCATACAGCTCACGTACAATTTTCATTATTATCCTAATTTTCCAAAAAGCAAGGTGAAGAAAAACAATTAATAGTTAATTTGAAGAAAGATCCCATCTACAAACTATTTTCAGCTCCTACTTTTAATAGTTCCCATAATCTTGTTATGGAAATCAGGGCTTCCTGTTTCCATCTTTGTCCTTTAATTAAAAATTTTTTAAAAAGTTTTATCTTTGTCTAACCTGATTCAGATTAAACATAATAACAAAAATTAAATATTTAAAAAGATAAATTTATTACTAAGGAAAAAGAACAAGTAGAAATAAAACTGTATAGAGGTAGTCCCCGGTTTAAGAACAAGTTCAGTTCCCAAGATTGTCCTTTAAGTCGAATTTGTATGAAAGCTGAAATAATATTATTGTATAATGTTGTATAAGTAGAATTGTGTAATGAACCTGAACCATTGTGTATTTAACTCGAATTTTGCTATGATAGGCCACGTGCTTAACTATGGGTCATCCTTAAACCAAACATACTTAACCCGGTATATGCTATATTCCAGTTATATTGGTATATGCTCGATTAATTCCTAATAAGTGAGAGATACCAGGTTAGAAATCCAAATTAGAGATGCACCAGTCATTATACAGGCCAGAGTTCTCTTTCTTCTAAATTACTTCCAAAGACAACCCTCTCTTTTAATTTAATACCTGTTCAGGCTGTTGCATTCACACAGGATTCCTGGTATTGTGTATTTCTAATAAAAAGAAATGATTTCTATTATTGAATTATAATGTTTAAATTGTAGTTTTCTTTGCCTCTTAAAAATGAAAACCTTATTATGCTTGGGGCTAATATGTTTTTGCCCTCTATCAAATAATAATATGTTGCTATTTTTGAAAAAAATAATAATCCCAGTTCCAAATATGTAGTTTAGTTTAATGCAACATGGCTTCCAATTTTGTTTTTCTTTCAGTCTGCTTATTAACTTTCTCCACCTTAAGTATCTTTCACAAGCAGCATAATGTTTATTCATAGTTCCAGTGAAATCAAGGGAGTTAATCCCTTGTAAATAGTAGACTTAAGTCTTAATGACATGTGTCTTCATTATTTCCTTTTATCCTTGCTGTGCGCTAACAGGAAGGAAAAAAACCAGTGTTGAACATGAGACAAATGCAGAGCTTTTCTTGCTAGTATAATAAACAATATTTTCACAGTTTCCAGAAATATGTTTTGAATAGGGATTCAGAAAGCAAAAATAAGCCTTAGAAGACTGCTTCTGACTGAGGTACCTTTCTTTCAAGTCCTCCAAGCTGTAAATATTGGCTAATATTGATTACTCGGTTAATATTCATCAGGTATATTAAACGCTTGAGGGAAAGCATATTAAAATGCTATTTATATGCATATTGATGTAATTTTGGTTAAGTAACTGAAAGCAGAAAAATAACACATCACTGTTGTTTGTGGAGTGGTTGTTGGCCCAAAAAAAACCAATTTGGAAAAGAAGCAGGAAGTTGCCTTAGATCAAGGGTGTCCAAACTTGTGAACTTTAAGACTTGTGGACTTCAACTCCCAGAATTCCCCAGCCAGCTGGGGAATTCTGGGAGTTGAAGTCCACAAGTCTTAAAGTTCCCAAGTTTGGACACCCCTGCCTTAGATTGTAAGGCTCTAGCTTTGACTGTTGGCGTCATATATAGTTTTGTGATGGTTTCTAACACAGATGGTTTTGACTACTCTGCTGGCTTTCCAACCTACCTATTTCTGTTTGTGTTGAAATTACAACTCCCAGAATCCCCAAATTAGCATGGTTTGCAGCATAAATGGAAGGGGGAGATAGATTGGTGGGAAACTGTTTTATACATGGGTATATTTTCCCCATAAGCATGTTATTTAAAAACTGCACTTCCCAAGTTTCGCAAGTTGTATAATATTTTCACAAGTATGCCAAAAATATATTTGTAACTTACAGGTAGTCTTTGCTTAACAACGTGTGACATTAGATGACTGTGCAACTTACATCAGCAATTGCAGCATTTCTGGTTGTAGTGTTAAGCGAAATCTGTGCAGCATCATGTCATTAAGTGCCACTTGTAACTTCCTGCTAGCTTCCCCACTGAGTTTGCTTGTCAGAGGCTGACAATTATGATCACAAATGATGATCATGTGACCGTAGGACACTGCAACAGCCACAATGTCAAGGATCTATTGTAAGTCTTTTCATATAGTGCCATTGTAACTTTGAATGGCACTGAACAAGATGTCTTTAACTGTATTTGTATTTCTTTGTATGTAATAAACTCCCAGCCAAAAAATGTAAAGTACATTCTTTGGATAGAATGCAATACTACTTCCTCCTAGGTCAGTGGTCGGCAAGCCGCGGCTCGCGAGCCACATGCGGCTCTTTACACCCTTTAATGCGGCTCTTCTGTGTGCCGGGCGCCCGCTCCTCTCCCTCCTCTCGGGCTTCGGAGGGAAGCTTCTGCAAAAGCCCGGGCAAGTGACAACAAGTTCCCGCCGTTACGAAGTCTCCGAGGCTGTAATTTTCTGAGCTGTGCGCGCGTGCCTGTTTTCCACGGCGTGGAGCAGCGGCGAGATTCTGCGTGGCCGGCAATGACTCAGGATGCCATCCGGGAAGACGAGGAACGCGAGGGGGGACCGTTGACGGCCTCCGCAATCATCGCTCACCTCGCAGAGCCTCGCTGCTGCTCCACGCCGTGAAAAACAGGCGCGCGCGCACAGCTCAGAAAATTACAGCCTCCGAGACTTCGTAACGGCGGGAACTTGTTGTCACTCGCCCGGGCTTTTGCAGAAGCTTCCCTCCGAAGCGTTCCGAGGGAGGAAGGGCCAGTTGGGAAAGGGGCTTTGCTCCTGCTCTGGGCTGTAAGCTTCCCTCCGAAGTCTTGGGATGTTCTGAGGAGCCCCCCCCCCCCCAAGGAAAAACGCCGCTGCCAGGTAGTTAAAAGTACCTCTCTGATTCTGTCAGACTCTGTCAGTCTCTCTCTGATTCCCTCCCTCACTCCCTCTCTCTGTTCCTCTGTCTGTCTGTCTGTCTGTCTGTCTCACACCCACATTGTGGTCACCTTGTTGAGTGTTCCAATCACATTTGAAACACTCAACAACTGGCCTGCATTTATTCATAAATGCAGGCCAGTTGTTGAGTGTTTCAAATGTGATTGGAACACTCAACAAGGTGACAACAGTGTGTGTGTGTGAGACAGACAGAGAGAGGGAGTGAGGGAGGGAATCAGAGAGAGACTGACAGACACACACACACACACACACACACACACAGACAGAGAGAGACAGAGAGGGGGAGGGAGGGAGAGAAAGATAGACAGACAGAGAGAGAGACACACACAGAGTGAGTGATTAAGTGAATGAGTGAGAGACAGACACACCCACATACACAGAGTGACAGAGAGAGAGAGGAAGGGAGGGGAGAGAGACAGAGGGAGAGACAGGGACAGACACACACACACAGAGTGAGTGAGAGACAGACAGACAGACACACACACAGAGTGACAGAGATGGGGGAGGGAGGGAGAGAGAGACAAAGAGCCAGAGAGAGAGAGAGAAAGAAAAAGAAAAGAAAGAAAGAAAGTGGGAGAGAGAGATGAAATTAAAAACAACAACATACAAACCTGACTTACTCAAACTATCCAAGGAAATGCAAGGCCAATGTTCACATTAGTGGTTGTGACTTTGTCAGTCATTGTCAGGATGTAATTTTCTCTACATTGTAAGGCAAATTTTACGGAATTTAACGTTATCGATAAATAATATCGTTCTAAAGTTTTTGTTTTATTAGTTGTGTTATTTGTATCCTCCCAACCTATGTGGATACTTGCATGCAGAATATTCTCAATAAAAACTTATTGAAACTAAAAACAGTGTACCATCCTATGTATTTTCGGTTTTAAAAATGTGGCTCTCAAAATAAATTTCAATCGTGGTTTTGGCGAGATTTGGCTCAGTTGAAAAAAAAGGTTGCCCACCACTGTCCTAGGTGATAAGCTTTACATCTTTGTGTATTCATCTTTGAATGAGTTCTAGCCTAGCCTCCTTCTTGGATCTTTTAGTTTGGGAGCAATAATTTATTTTAAATTATTGGTATTCAGTATGTTCAGTCATGTGAGGAGGAGGCCCTGCTTCTAATCCCAAGTACCACATCTCAAAGTTTTGGAAAAAAAATGCATTAAAATCTCCTTCTCACTCTAAGATACAACAGAGATTTCAGATTCCTTTGATTGCATTGTGAACTCATTCATAAGGAAAGTTGCAAAATATTCATACATCCGCAAAGAACTCATATATGAACACATGGTAAAATAATTGTCAATTTGGAAGTAACTTGCTGTATTTTTCAGAGTATAAGACGTGCCAAGATTTTGATGAGGCAAATTTTTTAAAAAATAGTTTTTGCACTCTGCAGACCTCCCAAAAATGTCCCCCAAAAGGGGCATGCATAGTTTTTAGGAGGCTTGTAGAGTGCTCCTGTGGCCGGGGGGGAGGGGGGCAAAAACGAGCAAAAACAAGCTGTTTTTTGTGAAAACAGGCCCGTTTGTTGTCCAAAAAAGGGCATGCATAGCCTTTAGGAGGCTTGTAGAGTGCTCCTGGGGGCTGGGAGGGGGCAGAAATGAACAAAAAATGGCCTGTTTTTTACTCGATTTAGCCCTTCCCAGCCCCCAGGAGCACTCTGGGAGCCTCCTAAAGGCTATGCACGGCCATTTTTGCAAAGGGGGTGGGGTTTCGGGAGGCCAAAAATGCTGTATTCATTGTATAAGACGCACCCAGATTTTCACTCTTTTTGAGAGAAAAGGGTGCGTCTTATACTCTGAAAAATACGGTAACTTCTTCAGTTCAAACTACTACTTGTAGTTTGAGGGTTTGGTCACAAGGTGTCACCAATATACAAAGAAAAATAATTAATTAAATGGCCACACAAAGGAAGGGATCCCCCCCCCCCCTTCATACTTGTTTGATAAGAGTTTAAGAGTGAAATCTATGTATTTTCAGCATATTTTGATGGTCCTGTAAATATTTTATTAATAAGATAGGCAGTAGACTATGCCTACGGTAGACTTTTAAGCAGATACAGGCAATACCTGAGAACAGTAATGAACTAGACAGGGTATCAATGTATAGTTTTAACTAATGGTCACGTTATTCAAGAACCAACCTTTTAAAAAAGAATCCAGTAAATGCAGTTATCTGCAAAATACTTGAAGAGAGAAGGGCACCGCTATCTCTTTTTCTCTTACTGAATTTTAAATGTCAGTTGCCTTTACAGGCAGTCCTTGTCTTACAACAGTTCATTTAGTGACCATTCAGAGTTACAATGGTACTGAAAAAAATGACGTATGACCTTTTTTGACGCTTAACGATTGTTGCAGCATCTCCATTGTTACATGATCAAAATTCAGATGCTTGGCAACTGACACAGATTTATGACGGTTGCAGTGTTCCTGGGTCATGTGATCCCCTTTTGCAAACTTCTGACAGGCAAAGTCAACGGGGAAGCCAGAATCACTTAACAACGGTGTTAACTAACTTAACGCCTGCAGTGATTCACTCAACAACTGTGGCAAGAAGGATTGTGAAATGGGACAATATTCACTTAACAAAGGTTTCACTTAGCAACAAAAATGTTGGGCTTAATTGTGGTCATAGGTTGAGGACTATCTGTACTTTCTTTAGGGTAAGGGTTAACTATTCAACATTTGTGACAAGGCTTGCTCATTAATTTGGTTTATCTTCTTGTAGAAAGTTTCATATTTTATTCCCCCTCCCCCCCAAAATGCATGTGACCTCATCCACTAGAATATTTTTGAGGTTCACTTGGACAGAGGTTCAGAGGGGGAGATTCTGCTTCTAGAGCAGGGGTGTTAAACCCGTGGCCTGTGGGCCGGATGCGTCATGTGCTAGCCCCGCCTCTGCCCGGTTTAGTGAAAGGGGGGAAAGTCCCGATACGTCACGTGACTACATTGTTACAACACAAGTTTGACTCCCCTATTCTAGAGGTTGTTTGTGTGATCCAGAGGTGCTGAGTACATCATTATGAAGCAAATCATTAAATCTTATTGGGGGGTGAGAAACCCATTGTTATATTTTTGGGGTGATGTTACCAAAATATCTGCTAAATGTTTACGAGCCTTTTTCTTCTGTTTTTTTTTTCCCTTTCCAGGTGAGACATGGAATCCATTAAAATTACATTACCAGTTAAGAAACGTCCGCGAACGCTTAGCCAAAAACCTAGTTGAAAAGGGGGTTTTGACTACGGAGAAACAGAACTTTCTCCTCTTTGACATGACCACTCACCCCCTCACCAACAACAACATTAAGCAGCGCCTCATCAAGAAAGTTCAAGAAGCTGTGCTTGACCGATGGGTGAATGACCCCCACCGCATGGACAAGCGCTTGCTGGCTCTCATTTACTTAGCCCACGCGTCGGACGTCCTGGAGAACGCTTTTGCCCCCCTTCTGGATGAGCAGTATGACCTTGCCACAAAGAGGGTGCGGCAGCTCCTGGATTTAGACCCTGAAGTCGAATGTACGAAGGCCAACACAAATGAGGTTCTGTGGGCTGTTGTAGCAGCCTTCACAAAATAAGTACAATCAGACTGCTCAAACACTTCTCCCCCCCCCCCCTCTCATTTCATATAAATCGGTTAATCTTCCCTCGATGATTCATATTTTCTGTCATCTGTACCTCCCCTTTTGTGATGAAAATCGGCTCCTGTTCATAAGAATGGTAGGTAATGTGTTCTGGGTCCCCATGCACCCCACCCCCCCGGCTGCTCCCCCCTCCCCCGTGTGTGTCTACTACAGGATTCTGCTGGTGCAAGAAAGTGACTTCCTGTTCTTAAACTGGTGGGCTGTCATATTGTCATTCTGTTTTATATCCAATTTAAGTTACTTTAGATTTCTATTGTGTAACTTCCTTTTCTTCCTCCGGAATGCTGTTGTACAAAGAGGAACCACTTCCCAGGAGAGAAGCAAGAACCTAGTTCCCAGCCGATTTAGCTCTGTAACGTGCCTCCGCAGCAGAGCATTATGGACTAAAATCATAGAAGGATTTTGACATCCCAAAGTTTAGCTGCATTGAAATCTGGAGAAAGTGTTTTTTGCAGGCACCGTTAAACCATGAACCACTTGTGCGGGAAACTCATACAGAACCAGCTTAGCTGAATGAATCTGAGATAAGCATCAAAGCAATACTTGGTGAAATATATGTTCTTTTTTTATTGAAGTTTGGATGTCAACCTGGAATAGCCCAAGATGGGCTCAGTAAAGTTTGCATATTGCTGTCCCATGAAAAACGATATTAACTTTATGCTTTGGGTCCGTCCGTCCCCCTTGCAAAAATAACACTCTTGAAATCTCAAGATTAGTTACAGAAAGGCCCAATTGTTTCACAAAAAGCTTTTATGATGGGATACATTCCAATGTAGCCTGTACATAGTAAGAATTGTATATTAACACACAAGCACATTAAACGATTTTAGTAAAATCCCAAATGTCGATGGATGGTACACCTGGCATTCCATTTATTCGCTTTTTTCAGCTGCTGCCTTCCTTTCCCCCCCCCCCCCCTCTTGTTTTGGGAAGCTGGGCCTCCTATAATTGAGTGAGTGAACATGCGTGATTCTTTTCTGAACCTGCCTGGGCTTTGTGCCATCCAGGCACAATCTGCCTATGCATTGCCTTGATAGTATTTGTAGTATGATAAAACTACGTTATTATGATTTTTTTAAAATCTTATTTTCAGAAGAGGCTTGTGACCAGTAAAATTATTTGTGCAGTTTTCCGTTTTAGTTTATTCACAACCTAATACCTGTACTATGTCTCATGTCATTAATCTACTTAACACTTCAAAAAAAAAGAAAATCAGCTGTCAATCTTAGCAAGTATTGCATGTAAATTGTTAGCAGTGAATGCTACAGTTAAACCAATTAAGAGTTCTGTAGTAGGACACTCTACTATGTTTTAATTTTTATATACAATTATGCTGATTAGCACATTATTGTAAAATATATAAACTGGCTTTTTAAAGTTTATTACCTCTTTACTGTTGCTTGTCCTTGCTTCACAATGTAAATATTATGCATTGAACAAATTAAAAACTGGCTTTCCCCTCCCCTTTTTGGTTCAAATAACAGAACACATTAATAGTAGGGCTGGTATCTAGAGGTTTTTCTTTTAACACTGAAAACAGAGAATACTAAATGACGCATATAACTGTAGTTGAAAGTAAAGGGAATTCCCAATCTGTATACTAGCTTTTTACCTATGGTAAATAAACCTATGATCTTGAAAGTGCCTGAAACAGAGCAAGCATATAATTTTGTATTTTGTGTTCTTAATTCTGATTATACAGTAATCTGTCCTAACGTAGTGTTGGAAAGAACTGTAATCCTTCAGGGTCTGGGGATTTCTTGCAAACCAAGAAGGGATGCCTCAGCTTTTCATCTTGTCTCTGATTAGATCAGTTTCTTCTAACTGTCCAGCTTGATAAACAGAAACCTTTTTTTTTAATCTGAAATTTTCTATCACATTCTTAGCAATAAGAAGTCACCTAAGTTTTCTGGAGTGATTCTTTAATTGAACCAGAAGATGGCGTCTCTTCCTTCCGCAAATATTATGGTACAAGAAGCTGACAGTTGTAGACTATAGGATTGACTTCCTAGCATCTAAAAAAGGGGGATTAGAATCTAATGTGAAATGTTTTCATTTGTTCTACAATCTCGATTTCATTGAGGGCCAGATCAGGGTTGTGTTTGTCCTTGGGAGGTGCAGGGGGGGGGCATGGCAGGAGTGGGCATGACCAGCTTGATGTTACTCATGTTGTGGGCACCTGTGGTGGCCTGGGGGGGACTGGAGGGGATCCTTCTGCAGCCCTCTGCCAATGAAAAGGGAGCTCGGGAGCGCTGCACGCAGCCCTCCCGAGCTCCCTTTTTGATGGCAGAGGTACCACGGGCTGGTCCTTTGCTATTTCCAGGGTAACCCTATGGGCCACAACTAAGCACCTTAGCACCTTGAATTTGACACCCCTGTCCTACAGTTTTGAGACATAATTACGTATGTGTGTATGTATGTATGTATGTATGTATGTATGTATGTATGTATGTATGTATTTGTGTTACAACCCCTGGTATGCCCCTGGTATAGGTTGAAATAGATCTATACTAGTCTCCCTTTATTTATTTATCAGCACAAATACAACATATATATATATATATATATATATATATATATATATATATATATATATATATATATATATATATATATATATATATATATCACAGTTTTGAGTTTTTTTACATATCCATAGTCATGTAAACTGAATGAATAATATGCACATTTGATAATTACTCAGCTTTGAAAAATGTTTTCTAGCTAATGAAAACGAAGTTGCAAAGGTGGCTGGGAACTTCTTCAGTATCGCTTTTCGGAAAGTTGGTCCAAGAAGGACAAGAGTAATTTACCGTATTTTTGGGAGTATAAGACACACCAAGATTTTGAAGAGGCAAATTTTAAAAAAAGTTTTTGCACTCTGCAAACCTCCCAAAAACAGCCCGTTTTTTGTAAAAAGAATTGCATGCATAGCCTTTAGAAGGCTTATAGAGTACTCCTGGGGGCTGGGGGGGCGGGAATGAGGAAACAGTGGCCTGTTTTTCACTCATTTTTGCTCTCCCCAACCCCCCAGGAGCACTCTGAAAGCCTCCTAAAGGCTATGCACAGCCATTTCCGCAAAGGAGCCCAAAAGTGTTGTATTCAGTATATACGACGCACCCAGATTTTCACCCTCTTTTTTTGAGGGAAAAAGGTGAGTCATATACTCTGAAAGATACGGTAACTAAGCCTAATGCTGATAATAACCCTCATGGATAGCAATGGTGAATGATGTCACAACTATGGATTGCATAAAAATTGGGGGATTCCAATCCCTGTCATTAATCCCAGTGAATGTCTTTTAGGTTAAATTGGTGTTGGACTGGATTAAAAAGTTTTTGTGCTAAAGTCACCTAGAATAAGAAACCCTCATTTGCAACAATTCCGATAGGAAGGATTCGAGAATGGTTAGTTGAGATTCATAGAATACTTTTGCTTTCCTGAGGCCAAGAGGAATTACATGCTCACATAGAAAAGCATTTTTGGTGAGCAAAGGACAGTGAGCGTGTAAAGTGTCAATTGTCCACCGTCTCCAATTATAGAAACTGAAAGCTTTGTTGGGAGTATAAATGATTTTGGAGCATAAATGATTTCAATAAGCTTTCAGGAAATACACTACCTTTTGCTTTCCTATAGAAAATCTTTTTATTATCCAAAAGAACTCTCTAATGGTTGGTTTGTGTAGCTTTAATTGTAGTGCTAAAGCAAAGGTTATGTCAGTGAGCACCATAGAGTAAGTGCAAAGAATATTTCTCACCTGCATATAGTCATATGTACAGCATTAATTATTAGGATTCATATAGTCCTCTTGTTGAAGACTTGAAGTTATCTTACAGAGGTGTTTTTTTTTAAACTAAAAGCTTTAGTTAATTAGTAATACTTTAATCATGTCAAAATATTTTTAAACATTGGAAACAAGCCAGTAGACTGTTTGTGATAAGCTGAGATGTTGTTAAATGGTGGCTAGTTGCTAGACTTGAGAGCTGAAGTTGAAATGCCTGCTCAGACATGTATTTCGCAGGTGAGTGGGCTGTGTGAATGACCTTGCGAGTCTCACTAATAATGATCTAATCTTAGAGGTTTTATGACAGTTGCTGAGATAGAGAACTGGTCTCTTGTGTTAAGCCCTAACCCGATATATTTAATGGTGAATATTCAGGATTTCACACACACCCTAAGGACTATTCACTCAGTCAATAGATTAAGACTTGGATACCCACCATAATGTAGGTCATTGAATAATGCCATACATCATATTTCCCAGGAGATTAGAACTAAACTGAATGTACTGTATTTTTCAGAGTATAAGGTGCACCGGAGTTTAAGACGCACCCAGATTTTGAAGAGGTAAATTTTTTAAAAAGGTTTTTGCATTCTGCAGACCTCCCAAACCCTCTCCATGCCTCATTTTTTTTTTTTGAAAAACAGGACATGCAGAGAGTTTGAGAGACCTGCAAAGTGCTCCTGGGGGCTGGGGGGAAACACAAAAGTGGGCCTGTTTTTTTGCCAAAAAAGGGGCATGCATAGCCTTTAGGAGGCTTGTAGAGAGCTCCTGGGGGATGGGGGGGGGGCAAAAATGAGCAAGAAACAGTCCATTTTTCACTCACTTTTGCCCTCCCCAGCCCCCAGGAGCACTTTGCAGCCCTCCCAAATCTTCTGCATATCCATATTTGTGAAGTAGGCGGGGTTTTGGGAGGCCAAAAATGCTGTATTCAGTGTATAAGGCGCACCCAGATGTTCACCTTTTGGGTGTGTGTATCTTATACTCTGAAAAATACGGTAGATGCAGTAATGTCCTATTTTCCACAAGTAGTGAGTTGAAAGTGTGTTGCTTTTGGTTATGGTAGTTTCCTTGTGTTGGCTTTTGTAATAAGGAAAAAACAAATCTTGTGTAAAACGAATTTAATGGCTCGTCAAAGCACGTTGCTTTCCAATTGTTCAAAGTGAAGCATTTTTCCTGGTCCTAGTTCTTCAATTGTCTTTGGTAATAATTCAGATAAATCATAGAGGAGTTTGGAATTCCTTGCACACAAACCACTTGCTTTTCTGTTGGTCTACATTGTAGCACAAATCTGAACTAATAAAATCTGGATACTTGCCCATCAGCAAAGAAAGATGCATGTTTACGTTAAACATGTTTTGTAATTACTTAACATTTAAACCAGCCTTCCTCGACCAGGTGCGTCTAGCTTTGAAGATTAGGATGCAGAAAGCAAGTTTATGTGCAGTTGATCATAGTGAAAAGGACTATTAACATCACACTGAATTTGGATAAGACAATCCTTTAACTAGAAGGGATGCCTTCAAATTGAGAGCTATTTGTTTGAGATCCTTGTTTGAGCAAAACTAATGTGGAGTTCTGCTCATTCTAAGCCTTCATCTTTGCTATCTTGTTGGGTTCTTGGCCCAATATGGAACCAAGAAGATTCTCTGCAGCCTCTGGAAGGCAAGAGTTAAGTGGAAAGAAAGGGGTTTCTTCCATGGGAATGGAAGAAAATGTCTCCTTTCTAACCAAAAATAATGTGAAGTTAACCCTTTCCTCTCTCTCCACCTTCCATGATTGAGAAGGGCCAATGTTTGTCTAAACAAGGAGTTTGAATATTTTCCCCACATTTAGTGGCAGGCTCGTGTGAGGCCCATTTGGACAATCTCCAATGTTTCCTGATTGCTGCTGTTATTGAATGGGTGTCTTCCTTCAGCAGAAACTACAGGGCGACGACAAAACAAGCAACATGGCAGTCAAAAGTTTTATCTGTTTTCTATGTGGGCCAGGATTATATTTGCATATAAAGGAGCAGAGTTTCAATTGTGACATGACGATTCTCGTACTGCCTGTTTCTTCCTCTGCAGGTGACACTGGCTATATGTGTTCTCTGTTCAATTTAAAATTAAATAAGACATTTTTCATTTTATTGGCAATCCAGTAAGGAAGAAAAAGAAAGCTCCAAACCCCGGTTGAAACGAAAGAAAGCTTTTCAAAACGAAAACGTTGGCAACACTTGGTATGAAAAGGCTCCTTTTCAAATAAACATGGGTGAAAGAAAATACTTAGGATTTATAGCACTTTGATATTTATACGATGTTGTAAGTGGGTCATAATTTGCCCCCGGTTAAGTGAAACAGCATAGCAAACAGTGATGAAGCCCTGGAGATTTTCTCTATGAAAGCAGCATGAAAATAAATTTCCTGATTACAGGCAGCCATAGACTTAATACCACAGTTAGGATCAAAATGTCTGTTGCTAAATAGAGTGGTGGCTAATTGTCCAATTTTGTGACCTTTTTTTGCCATTATTGTTAAGCAAATCAACTGCAGTTGTTAAGTGAGCCACTTAAAGTGAATTATGAAGGAAATCCAGCTTCTCCAATTCACTTTGCTTGTTGGGAACACGCTGGGTAGTGTTGTGGCTCACCAGTGGCCAGCAGAGCTGGCAGCAGATTCAGACAGTGAGGAGGTTGGGGAGGAACATGGGCCAGTCCTGGAGTCTGGGGAAGGCTCTGATGAGGGCTCTGTGTTGGAGGCAGAGAGAGGGCCAGAGCCATCTGACAATGATCAGCTGCCTTTGGAGTCAGACATCATTGAGGCAGACGAGCAGCTGGAGCCTGTTCCCAGTGTGCACATGCGCAGAGTTGCCAGACGAAGGGAACAGCTAAAGAACAGTAAGTAAGTAAGGCCATAGGTGGACAGTGAATGGCCCCTCCCAGAGGAAATAAAAGAGGAGCAAAAGAGGAGGGGTGTTTGCAGAAGACAATTAGTTCATTCCTGCATTCTTGCCAAGTATTGCGGCGTCTGAAAGATATCGGCCTGGCCACTCTCCAAGCCTGATAAAGCTCAGTAATTGTGAACTATCTTGAAAGACTGTGGGCCGGGACTTTGCTGGAGAGGAATTCACGGTAAATTAAATAAAGGGGGTTTATCAGGACGAGGACTTGGCTTCGTGCTGCTGGGGAAGTCTAGGTCAGAACAGGAAGGTCGGACTTGGAGAGCACATAACCCCAGGGAGTTTCAGCTGCCATAAATACACGCCAGTTGCCAAGCGCCCAACTTTTGAGCCTGTGACATAAGTGTGATGACCAGTCACAAGTCATTTTTACAGTGCTATTGTAACTTCAAGGATCTATAAACAAATGGCTGTGAGTCAAGGACTACCTGAATCATAAATCGTAACCTGAATCTTCTTCCTGAACTATAAAATAGATGAAAAAAAATGTAGTTGGTGTCTTGGATGCTTCATCTTCCAGCCTTCGACTGAATGGATAATTTTTAACCCTGGATGCAAAGCTCCTTTTCTGGGCTGTTCCTTACTGAAATTCCAGAATGCCAAGACAGCACACACCCAGGGAAACATATTTGATTTAATTCCAGTAAAAAGAAAAAAAAAGAATATTTGTTTCATGGTTCAGCAACTTGGATGCTTAAGAAGTTTCTCCAAACGGGTTTTGCTTGGTTCCAGTTCTTGGGCTACTAAGAGATGTATCCTGTTTTAATGATCTGGGTAAGAGCCCTTCAGCTAGTTTAAGATTATTATTATTATCATCTCCTTTTATCTTCCAGGTGAAACACATCCAGCTCTTTCTAGTATTCGTTACATAATTTAGATTTATGCCTCCATCCCAACCACTATCCTGGACATTTCCTGCAATGAAGGTCTTGCTTTTAGCAATCTTTAACAATTAGAAACAACCACTGTACATCCATCCTCCACAGCCTGTCAACAGGAGACGATAATGAAATTTTAGATTCTCTGGGGTTTTGGGGGGCACGATGCTTCTGCTAATTTAGCTAAAACGTCTGTCTTTTAGAAGCTGTATTGTACACCAGGCTCATGTTCAGCTTGGGTTCAGTTATGGATGTTCCTTTTGGACATACAATGCTGGGTTAGGCTCCCTCATCCTTCATCTCAGCCTACAATCTAAATGGATTTGATGCAATCATTATTTAAAGCTTGAGTATTTGTAAGAATTGGTCAATTCTTACTCCTTTCTGGCTAGCTAGTCTGATCAGCAAGAAAAGCCGCCTTCTAAATTCCATCCTATTTGGAAGCCTAGAACAAGCATATCAGCTTAACAGATTTAGAGTTGGAAAGGTCATCTAGTCCAACCACCACCACCTCCAGCCAAGCAGGAGAGCCTACATCATTTCTGACAAATGGCAGTCCAGTCTCTTCTTGAAAGCCTCCAGTGATGAAGCTCCCAGAACCTCCGAAGGCAAAACTGTTCCGTTGGTTGATTGTTCTCACTGTCAGAAAATTTCTCCTTATTTCTAGGTTGAATCTCCCCTTGGTCAGTTTCCATCCATTATTCTTTCTCTGGCCTTCTCAGAAAGCTCCTCCTGTGCCAGATTAGAATAGCCCCATCCTTATTGTCTTAAACTCTTAAATTCTGCAGCACAAAATGTGTGATGCCATTTTTGCAGACTTCATGTCTTGATGTGATTTAGCCTATTGCCCTAAGATAGTGTGGTTGAACTATGATGTTCAAAATCTTGCTTATTATTCTTCACATAACCCAGATATCAAAATTAGAGGTGGATGTTAATCAGAGGAGTGTTTCTTAGGAATTATACATTTGCCCTCACCTTGTTAATTACAACTTAAAGTTTGTTCAAAATGGCGACTCCTATAATTAGCAGTTCAGCAATTATTGTTACCAAGCTTTGTAAGTTGAATAAAGACTTTTATTTTCTCAGCTCTTTTCAAGTTGTTGCAATATACTGCATTACCTCATCTAAACTGGTTCATTGCAAAAATACTTGGATTACCTGATACTTGCACAAAGGAAGCCTTGTTAACAAAGAAGGATGTTGACAAAAAAATCTACCTGGAGGATACCTGTTCGGCTAATGAAGAATTATAAAGATAATACAAATAGAGGCTAATTGATTTTAATGCAGTGGGATGTCAGATTTGCCAACGGGAATTTATTTTTATTCAGGTGTAATGGAATTTGGCTGTCTACATACTGCAATGCAGGAGTGTCAAACTCAATTTCATTGAGGGCTGCATCAGGGTTGCATTTGACCTTGGGGGCCAGGGTAGGCATGACCAGTTTGACATCACTCGTGTTGGGGGTGTCTGGTGGCCTGAATGCTCTGCCAGTGAAAACAAGGCCTTCTTCCACCCTCTGCGTGCAAAAATGGATCTCAGGCGGAGGGGGGGGGCATGAGCTCCATTTTCACAGGTAGAGGGTGGAAGAGGCCATCACAACTGAAAATTGGGCCCGTGAGGCAGTGGTGGGCTTCAAATCGCCTCTGCGATGCTCCAGCTACTCCGTGGAGCGTCACGCAGGCGCTGTACGTGCCATGCGCCGGTGCAGAAGCCTTTAAACACCGGTAAGGAGCTCGGGCAGGCAGGCAGGCAGGCCCTCCAAAGCACTGTACCGCAATGGTATCCGGTGCTCCGGGCTGGCTCCGGTATGCGCGTACCGGGGCGTACCGCCTACAATCCACCATTGCCGTGAGGGCTGTGTATGATCCTCCCGAGCTCCGTTTTCTCTGGCAGAGGCACCGCGGGGTGGTCCTTTGCTGTTTCTGGAGCGACCCTGCGGGCCAGAACTAAGTACCTCATGGGCCACATCCGGCTCCCGGGCCTTGAGTTTGACACCCCTGCTGTAATGGGACAGGCACCAAAATCTCCAAGAATTGAGAAATGTAGGATTTAAAAGTAGGTAATAGTGTTATTCCCAAGGCTTCCCAAGAGCATGAAGCAAACTCCTGGTCCCAACCAAAACCCCTTGTATTAATTTAAAGTCTTTCAAGGGAGAGTTTACAGTCACAGACCTTATCTGGCTTGGAGAGCTGCCAGGCCAATATCTGCAAAACTTGGCAAGGAATGTGGGAGAGTCACAAACCAATTAAGCAAACTCATTGTCTCCTGCAAACTCCTCTCCCCTTTCGCTTCTCTTATTTCCTCTGGGAGGGGACATCGTCTACCTGTGGCCTTACTCCCAAGTCGACTGATTTCTTAGCTGTTCCCTTTGTCTGCCAACTCTGTGCATGCACACACTGGGAACAGGCTCCAGCTGCTCGTCTGCCTCACTGATTCTGAGGGCAGCTGATAACTGGCATATGGCTCTGGCTCCCTCTCTGCCTCCAACACAGAGCCCTCATCAGAGCCTTCCTCAAACTCCAGGACTGGCCCATGTTCCTCCCCAACCTCCTCACTGTCCGAATCTGCTACCAGCTCCGCCGGTGGGCCACAGCAAATAGTTTATATGAGCCATGGTGGCACAGTGTCATAGTGCAGGCTATTTCTGCTGGCTGCTGATTGCCAGCAGTTCGGCAGCTTGAATTTCACCAGGTTCAAAGTTGACTCCGCCTTCCATCCTTCCAAGGTTGGTAAAATGAGGACCTAGATTGTTGGAGGCAATAGGCTGACTCTGTAAACAGCTTAGAGAGGGCTGGAAAGCACTATGAAGCGGTATATAAGTCTAAGTGCTATTGCTATTGTTATATTTTGGGGGTCAAATGTGCTTTTTTTTTTTTTTGCATCCACCAGACTTCACTGATTGATGTGATTTGTCAGCCCTTTGAATTTTTTATGCTTTCTATACTAGACCTTCCCTTCAAGCAGAAGTAACAGCTTTCCTTTTTTTAATCTTCACATTTTCAAACCACAACTCCACTCCACACCAAGAATTGTTTGTCAATATGTGTTTACACTTTATGCTTGTATTTTAAAAGATGGGGCAGAGTTCTACATTCATACAGATTTCTTAGGAAGGGCAAAGCAGTCTTCGGTAACCCTGGGGCTGAAGTGTTGGAATTAATTAATAATATATTATCAAAAAGTTTGGGGGACAGCGACCCAACAAATATGGATAGTTTTGGATGATTAGAGGAGATGGATGTATGACGACATCTATGAAACCAAGAGAAAAAGAAGGCCCTTATTAGAAGCCTTGTTATAAGACACACCATCCCAAAGGTATAACTAATTGTAATATTCAGTGCCTTTGATTAATACATCACTCCAGAATGTTTAATAAAACATAATAGAATTCACACATCCTGCTAAACCAAAACCAAACCATATCATGACTTAATATAATATGTGAGCCTAAAAATTTGGTTATGGTTTAGTGGGATGGGTGAATGTGTGGGGTCCTTGAAGCCCCTATTTTCATGACTCACAAAGCTGCTATTCTCTTTTACAATTGGTCAAAACCAGCATAAACCATTTATGGTACTTTCTGGCCCAAAAGTGTTCTATTCTGAAAGGGGAAACCCCAAAATAAATGTAATACACTTTGAAGTAATATTATCATCATCCTCTTTTCATTCCTCATAATCTCTTGTGGGGTGGAGTCTGGGTAACTGAATGCAGCTGAGTGTTTAATGGCCGGATGCCCTTCCTGTTGCCAATGCAGAATTCTATTCAGCAGATATATTCTCTATATATGCCCAGAGAGAGAAATATCTGCCTCTACCTAGGATCGAACCCACAGCCTCCTGATTGTGAGGCGAGAGCTCCACCTCTAGGCCACTGCACTGCCCACACTTTGAAGTCACCGTATTTTTCGGAGTATAAAACGCACCTTTCCCCCCCTAAAAGAGTGTGGAAATGTTGGTGCGTCTTATACACTGAATAAAGCCATTTTGGTGAAAACTGAGTTGTTTTTTGGAAAAATGGAGGCTTTTTTATCTTCCCGCAGCCCCCCGCAGCCCTGTGCAGGTTTCAGCAGGACTGGAGCAAAAATGCCCCGTTTTTGCGAAAATCTGGCTGTTTTTTGCAAAAACTGAGGGTTTTTTGCCTTCCCTCAACTCCCAGCAGCCCTCTGCAGGCTTCAGCAGGACTGGGGCAATGACGCCCCATTTGGGCTCAAAACGGGCTGTTTTTCACAAAAACGAATAAAGCCATTTTGGTGAAAAATGAGTTCTTTTTTTTTGAAAAACGGAGGCTTTTTTACCTTCCCGCAGCCCCCAGCAGCCCTCTGCAGGCTTTAGCAGGGCTGGGGCAAGGCAAAATCGGGCGTTTTTGCCTTGCCCCAGCCGTGCTGAAGCCTGCTAAGGGCTGAGGGAAGGCGAAACCTTTTTTTTCTTACTTACCTCTTCGAAAACTTGGTGCGACTTATAGTCCAAAAAATATGTCCCCTACAAAAGAGGGGGGGGGAAGCACAATATTGAGTCCTGCCCCTGCCCCATCCTGTCCCCCAACATTAAGTATAAAAGCATGGCTACTTCTCACTTTATGGCTTCATGTGGTGCACGAACCGAGGCAATTATTCAACAAAGAATGCGGTTTAGCGTAGGTGAACGAGCATAACGTCATGGCTGACATTAGTCGATTGTGCTAATGCTCTTCAGTCCTTCTGTGACTTTAATCGTAGCATGGGGATGGCATTGTTTATTGATTGCAAACAGCTAAGAATGTTGACTTCTCAAAAACTTTGATATCTGTGAACAAGCACCTGGATGTTTACTAAAGTCCCCGGTCGGAGCCCATAAATTGAATGCATTATTCATGCAACATGCAGACGATCTCTGCCTGCCTATATATTAGAGATCTTGTCCATTAACTGCAGAAGGAGTAGACTTAAAAGCTCAATATGTGCTTTGCATAGTATTTCTTATAAAGAATGCATGCAGTCTTCAATGCGGTTGCAGCAGCGGGACACGGTCAGTATTGAACTAAATTAAACTGGGATGAAACGGCATGCGACATCTTCATTTCCCTATGTTCCTGTTGCTTTGAATGTCAGATAGACTTCTCCTGGTAGAGGGTTCTCCACGCAGGTCATTATCAAAATTTATATATATATACATATACATATACATATACATATACATATACATATACATATACATATACATATACATATACATATACATATACATATACATATACATATATATATATATATATATATATATATATATATATATATATATATATATATGTGAAAACAATAACACATCTGAGAATATTGGAACTGCTTTTTTGGCCGTTGATTACATAACCACAGCCAGGGGTGGGTTGCTATGGCGTCACCCGGGTTCGTGAGAACCCGTAGCTAACATTTTGGCCGGTTCAGAGAACCTCCAAATCCTATCCCTGGCTGGCCCCGCCCACTTCACCTGCCCCTTCCCTCCCACCCCTCCCTTCCCAGGAGCCTCCATGCGGCCTTTGGATGCAAGTTAAGTGCAGGGCCCATGTGGAGGCTCGGGGAGGGGGGTAAATGGGCCTTCTGGAAGTTGTTTCCGGCCTTCCAGAACTTCCAGAAAGCCCATTTCGAGAGGGTCTTCAGAGCTAGGGGAAGCAGTTTTCGCCCTCCCAGAGGCTCGAGGAAAGCTTCTGAAGCCTGGGGAAGTTAAAAATGCACCCCACCCCACCCCGCCATAGTGCGGGAGGCTGATTAGGCCACGCCCATCCTAGCTACTCCCACCCAGCAACAGGGCAGAGAGCCCATTGCTGAAATTTTTGAAGCCCACCCCTGCCACAGACCTATAATTTGGGAATCTGTGATTGAGATATGCGACAATCAGCCCCCAAATTTGATGAGGACAAATCTTTTACTTTATACCTCCAGTTAAGGGGTTTTATTTAGAAGCGTGTACTATTGATTTCTATGGATTGGATCAGTGTGCTTTAGTGCCTCTTTCTTAATAAAAACCAGCGGACTGGTACTCCTTCTCCCAATGGAGGAATAATGAAAATAGATTTTAATGCTATCTGCAGATCAATGGGGGGCTCTCTACTTATAAGGATTATGCAAAGCAGACAATTATTCCCTTTGGAGTCCTTGCTGATCTCTGAGTTTAGTTGTCTCCTTGCTTAGATGGGGAATAAAAGATCTGCAAGCAAGCAATCCCAGTCAGAGAGCATCAAGGACTCCATAGTTCAAGATGAGCTACATGTATTCTCTTCTATTAGAACTACAGTATCTCTTTGCCTGTTTCTTGTAGGCTAACGTTGGGAACCTTGCTGTTACTGTAACCTTGCCGTTGGGACGCGGTGGCTCAGTGGCTAAGACACTGAGCTTGTCAACCAGAAAGGTCGGCAGTTCGGAGGTTCAAGTCCCTAGCGCTGCATAACAGAGCGAGCTCCCGTTACTTGTCCCAGCTTCTGCCAACCTAGCAGTTTGAAAGCATGTAAAAATGCAAGTAGAAAAATAGGGACCACCTTTGGTGGGAAGGTAACAGCATTCTGTGTGCCTTTGGCATTTAGTCATGCTGGCCACATGACCACGGAAATGTCTTCGGACAGTGCTGGCTCTTCGGCTTTGAAACGGAGATGAGCACCGCCCCCTAGAGTCGGAACGACTAGCACGTATCGTATTTTTCGGAGTATAAGACGCACCTTTTTCCCTCAAAAAAGAGGCTGAAAATTTGGGTGCATCTTATACACTGAATACAGCATTTTTCCCCTCCCGAAACCCCAACCCTTCACCAAAATGGCCGTGCATAGCTTTTAGGAGGCTTTCAGAGAGCTCCTGGGGGCTGGGGAGGGCAGAAATAAGCAAAAAACGGGCCGTTTTTTTGTCCCCCACCCCCAGCTACCAGGAGCACTATATAAGTCTCCTAAAGGCTATCCATGCCCTTTTTTTTTGGACAAAAAATGGGCCCGTTTTCACAAAAAAATGAAATTGCTCATTTTTGGTTCTCCCCCACCAGGAGCACTCTACAAGCCTCCCAAAGGCTACGCCTGGCCTTTTTTCTTTCTTTCTTTTTCTTTTTTTTTAAAAAAAAAACGGAGCCATTTTTGCGAAAAACGGGCCATTTTTAGGGGTTTGTAGAGTGCAAAAACTTTTTTTTTAATTTGCTTCTTCAAAACCTTGGTGCATCTTATACTCCCAAAATAGAGCTGGTGGGTCTAGTCATATGTCAAAACCAGTCGATGAGTGGAGGAGCAGAGACTGCTTGGTAAAACAAAAGGGATTTTGTATCAATTCTCAAGCAGCTGAAGGCTACAGGGATGTTTTTTTTTTTAATGACTCCTGGTTTATAAAGAGACATTAAAGACACAAAACAAGAACGATTTTGCGGAATAGGCAGTCCTTGATTGACAATCACAATTAAGGCCAGAGGTTACTAAGCAAGACAGTTGTTAAGTGACTTGCATCCAATTTTACAACATTTTTTTTGGCCGTGGTGGTTAAGCAAATCACTGCAGTTGCTAAGTGAATCACACTGTCATTAAATGAATCCAGCTTTGCCCGTTGAGTTTGGTTGGCGGAGGCCAGCTGGGAAGGTTACAAATGGTAATCACACGACACAGCTGTCATAAATATCTGCACATATCAAAGTCCCCAAATTTGATCACGTGACTGTGGGGATGCCATGTCAGTTTTAAGTGCGAGGACCAGTCATAAGTCTCCCCCCTTCCCCCTATTGCTGTTGTTACATTGAACAGTTGCTAAATGAATTTATTTATTTTACCGTGCTTCTAGACCGCCCCCTCTCCCAAAAGGGACTCGGGGCGGTGTACAGTCCATGTAAAGAATATACAAAATACAATAAATAGAATTGAATATGTACAGTTAGAATGTACAGTTAGAATGGAGGAGGTTAAAATAGAATTAAAAGAACTGTACAGAGCCAGTATATATAAATATAATTTTAAACCCTAAAACACACACAAATTAAATTAAAAACAATACCCCTAAAAAACCAGTTAATAGTGCATTTACCAGGAGGAACAGTTGTAATTATGCCAGGCCTGCTAATCGGAACAGGTGAGTCTTCAATTTTTGCCGGGAGGAGCGGAGGTCAGTAGTGGTTCTGATGTCGGGGGGGAGGTCATTCCAGAGGGTTGGGCCCATCACAGAGAAGGCCCTACTCCTTGGTGTCGCCCGTTGGCATTGCCTAGTGGACGGCACCAGGAGAAGCCTCTCCCTGTGTGAGCGGATTGGCCGCAGGGATGTATGTATGTGGGAGGATGCGATATCGCAAGTAACTAGGTCCCGTGCCATGGAGCGCTTTAAAGATGGTAATCAGCACCTTGAAACGCACCCGAAAAACCACAGGTAGCCAGTGCAGCTTCCGCAGGAGAGGTGTTACGTGGGAGTACCTCGTACTCCCCATCACAGCCCGCGCGGCTGCGTTCTGAACTAACTGCAGTCTCCGGGCGCGTCCCAAGGGCAGCCCCATGTAGAGAGCGTTGCAGTAATCCAGGCGGGACGTCACCAGCGCATGAGTGACCGTGCGTAGGGCATCCCGGTCCAGTAGGGGGCGCAATTGGCGCACCAGGCGAACCTGGTGGAACGCCCCCCTTGCCACGGCTGCCACATGGTCATCCATTGACAGCCGGGCATCAAGGAGGACGCCCAAATTGCGCGCCCGTTCCACAGGGGGCAATTGTTCACCCCCTATGGCCAGCGAAGGAATCAGCTGACTGAACCGAGGTGCCGGTAGCCACAGCCACTCAGCCTTGGAGGGGTTGAGCTTGAGTCTGTTGTCCCCCATCCAGACCCCGACGGCTTCCAAACACCGGGACATCACTTCGACAGCCTCGTTGGGGTGGTTTGGGGTTGAAATATACAGCTGAGTGGGACTTCCGGTTGTTCCTGGTGCCGATGGCAGGCTTTTTTTTGAGCCTGTCAGATCAAGAGACAGTTAGAGGTGTTTTTTTATGATCTTTAACACCTCGGACACTCGTAAATTCTTGGAATTTATGAGGGAGAGATTCAGCTGCTGGGTTGAGCCCTCGTGTACCCTCCGGAGTCCGGAGTCCGACGAGGTTTGCCTCCCTTCGCAGTTGTTGTATTCTCCTGCCTTTTTGATAACCTCTGCTAATTAGCAGAGCCAGTCGCCGGGAGCAGCCTTAACATCTTAACATCTTAACATCCCAAGAAGGAAGCAAGACTTTTGCAAGTATTTTAAGTTTTAATTGGGGGAAGAAAAAAAAAAAGAAATCTCTTTAAAAAGAACGCTACTGCTGAGTTCGAGAGGCGTGGGCTTAGAACAAAGGATTCAAAATGGCGTTGATTTATAGCTGAAAACCTACAGAAAACGAAAGCTAATTACCTGCTGATAGCCGGGGCAATAAAGGCGGAACGGCTGAAACAACCCTAACTATTAACAATCTTTAAGCCAGTTTACATAACCTGAACTACTTAAATGTCAAAGTTTTAACTTCGAGCAACTTAGAAAGAAACATTTGCAAGTATTAATTTACAGCTGAATACCTAAGGAAAACGAAAGTTAATTGAATGGTGACAGCTAGAGGCGGCTGTAAGAATTATTAATTATGGCAACGGAACAAAAAGCTTCACCAGGTGCCACAATAAATTATCAGGATTTCAAGGACTTTATAAGGGAAGAAAATGCTTTTTTACGCAAAGAAATTAAGGAGGTTAAAGAAATGGTTCAGGATACCATTAAAAAACATGATCAACTTGATAAAAAATTACACACTTTAGCCACAGGTCTGTCAGAAGTTGTTCTTAAGGTGGACAGCAAAGTTGATCATCTGGCTTTGGATTTGGAAACTAAAACGAAGGAAACAGATTTGAAATTTGTTGAAATGGAGGGGAATATGCAGAGGATGGATAAGGAGATTATCATGATGCAATTCAGATCTATGGAGTACGCTGTTAGACTGAGGGGTATCAGAGAAAACCCTAGAGAGGACTTAAGAAAAGTTTGTGC